>NW_006204006.1:119167-132661 GCF_000334495.1 Tupaia belangeri chinensis | reverse complement strand
GGCGCGTGTGCGTGCGTGCCCAAGATCCCGAGAGGAGAATGGAGGAGAAGGGATTGCGGCGTGACCATCCACCCTGGGGGGTGATTTCTCGCTTTCTGTCTCTATGTCTCTCTGTCTGTCTGGCGAGCGCACGCGCCCTACAGTGAAAATCTCTCAAAAAAAATGATTATTTAATTTTATTTCTTCATTCATTCATTTTAATTTGACCAGAGACAGACAGACAGAGGGAGGAAAAGTCTGAAAGCAAGCCACCAGGTCTGGGATTCAAACTGTGGTCAGCCATTTGGGTGTATCTAACAACTTAACCACCATGCCACCCGCTGGCCTCAGATTAAAATATTTTCTAATTCCCCTTGAGACTTCCTTTCTGGCCTCTTGATTATTTACAAGAGTTTTGCTCAGTTTCCAAAGGTTGGAAGATTTTCCTGTTAATATTTCTTATGTTGATTTCTAGTTTAATTACCTTATGGTCACAGAACATATTTTGTATGATTTTCATTCTTTTAAATTTGTCAAGATCAGGGCCAGCAGATGGCATAATGGTTACATTGCTGGACTTCCACATGGCTGACTGTGGGTCAAGTCCTAGACTCAGCAGCTTGAAACTCATGTTGGGTGCATGTGCATGTGTACCCAAAATTCCCAGAGGAGAACGGAGGGGAAGGGATTGTGGCATGACCATCCCCACTGGGGGAAGATTTCTCACTTTCTGTCTGTCTGGTGAGCGCATAAACCCTATAGCAAAAATCTCTCTTAAATAAGTTTTGTTCAGATCTGTTTTATCAATACATTATTTTAATTGCCAGGGGGCATGAATACTCACCAGAGAAGGGAGAGACAGAGATAGAGTGGGGAAAAGCATCCCCTAATGGGGCATGGTCATGCCCCAGTCCCTTCTCCTGTCAGAATTTTGGACATGAACACACATATGCCCAGCATGTTTTTTTAAGCCCCTGGAACTAGGAGTCAAACTTGTGGTCAACCATGTGAGATTTGGCTCCCTTAACCACTAGGTCATGGGCTAACCTGTCAAGGTCTCATTTATTCATTCATACTCATTTTTAAATTTATTTCAATTTTGCCACTGTGTGTGTGTGTGTGTGTGTGTGTGTGTTTGCTGGAGACAGACAGAGAGAAGGAAAGTGAGAAAGTACCCACTATGGGGCATGGTCACACTACAGTCCCTTCTCGTCCATCTTTCCTTCCTTTGTGACTTTGGGCATACACACATATGTGCCAAATGTGTTTCTCAGGCTGTTGGGTCAGGAACTTCAACCATAGTCGGCCATGTGGGATTCAGCTACTGTGCAATGGGCGGGCTCCAAGGTATGTTTTATTGCCTCCTGGTCAGTGTTCCATGTGCACTTGAGAAGAATGTGTATTCTGTCGTTGGGTGGATTGTTGTATAAAAAAAAATTGATTAGATAGTTGGTTGACCTTGTTGTTTAGTTTTATAATCTTATTTGTTTTCTGTCTACTTGTCCTATTAATGACTAAGGAGTCTTCAAGTCTCAAACTGTAATTGTTGACTCATACATTTCTCCTTTCCCTTATTGCAAGTTATATTTCATGTATTTTGAAGTGCCTTCTTCATATCGTTGTTATGTGATATCTCTTTATTCCCGATCATTTCTTTTGCCATGAAATCTAGTTTTCTGATATTAATGTAGCCATTAATATAGAGCAAAACTATAGGTTATTGGTACATTTTATCCAAGTGTAAAGTAGAGGCCCAACTTCACTGTTTTATATGTGGGTATCCAGTTATCCCAGCATCATTTGTTAAACTATTTTCCCACTTGGATTCTTTTGGCACCTTTGTTGGAAATCACCCATAGCAAGAGGGTTTTTTCTGGACTCAGTTCTTTTTGTTGGGTTGTCTGGAAAGTCATGATGCATTTTTGCATAGAAAAAATGTCTAATGTCTGTTTTATGTAAGTATCATGCTATCTTACTATAATTTCATTACAAAGCTTTGGAACTTGGGAAATGTGACTCTTCCAACTTTATCTTTTTCAAAATTTTTTAGTTATTCTGAATCCCTTCATTTTCCATATAAACTTCAAGTTCAGTTTGTCAATTTATGCAAAGAAGCCATATGGGACTCCAATAGAAACTGCATTGAATCTAGATAAATTTGGGGGATGTTATCAATTTTACTTAATATTGTTTTATGGGGTCAGCAGGTGCAGTGGTAGTTAAGAGGCTGGACTCCCACATGGCCAACTGTGGTTCAAGTCCCAGGTCTGGCAGCTTGAAAATTATGCCAGGCACATTTGCCTGCATGCCCCAAATCCCAGAAAAATGGAGAAGGGATTGTGGTGTGACTCTCTCTTCTAGAGGGTGATTTCTCACTTTCCCTCTCAGTGACTCTCTGGTGAGTGCCCTACGACAAAAACCTTAAAAAAAAATCTTACCTAAAAACATGGATATCTTTTCATTTGATTAACTATCCTTTAGTTTCTTTCAATAATATTTTATAGTTTTCAGAGTATAAGTTTTTTCTTTTAGGGGGTTTTATACTTCTTACATTTATTCCAGAATATTTATTCTTCTGATGCTATGTTAAATGGAATTGCTTTGTTAATTTCATTTTCAGATTATTGCTAGTGTATAGAAATACAATCAGGGATGGGACCAACGGTTGGCGTAATGGCTATGTCGCTGGACTCCCATGTAGTTGACTGCAGTTTGAGTCCTGGACCTGGTGGCTTAAACTCACACCTGGCACGTGTGCATGTGTGCCCAGGATCCCATGAGGAGAATGGAGGAGAGGGGATTCTAGTGTGGCCATCCCCTCTGGGGGGTGATTTCTCACTTTCTGTCTCTCTTTCTGGCGAGTGCACGTGCCCTATTGCAAAAACCTCTTCAAAAGAAAAAAAAAAAAAAAAAAAAGAAATACAATCAGAGGCTGGCCAGGTGGCATGGTGCCTAAGATGGCTGGATTCCACAATGGCTGACTGTGAGGTTCGAGTACTGGACATGAACTTGAAAAGCACTGGGTGTGTGTTGTGCATGCCCAAAATCTTGAGAGTGAAGGAGAAGGGATTGCAGTGTGACCATCTCCCTAGAGGGTGCTATCTTACTTTCTCTGTCTTTCTGTTGCAAGTGCATGTGCCCTGTAGAAAATTTTTAAGAAAGAAAAAAGAAAAAGATATACAATCAGGGCCAGCCCATGGTGTGTGGTTAAAGTAGCTGGATCTCATATTGCCAACTGTGCAGTTCAAGTCTGGGACCCAGAGGCTTTAAAAACATGCTGGACACATGTGCATGCATGCCCAAAATCTTAAACAGTGGGAGAGATGGAGGAGAAGGGGTTGCAATGTGACCGTTTCTCATAGTGGGTGCTTTCCTTCCCTCTCTCTCTCTCTGTGTTTGTGTTTGTGTCTGGAAAGCTCACAGCCCTCTGCCAGACTTTTATTATTCTTTTTTTATAAAGAAAGAAATACATTTTTGCATTCCTGCATCCTTGCTGAACTCATTTATTAGTTCTGAGAATCTTTTGGAGGATTCTTTAGGACTTATTTTTTTTAAAGATTTATTTATTTATTATTATTATTTTTTAATTTGCTGCAGGGGATACATGCTCACCAGAGAGAGAGGGAGAGGGAGAAAGCAGGCTGTCAGTTCTGGGACTCAAACCTTGGTCAGCCATGTAGAAGTTCAGTACCTTAACCACTTGCCACCTGCTGGCCACTCTTTGGTACTTTATGTACAAGGTTGTGCAGTCTGCAAAAAGAGAGATTTACTTCTTCCTTTGAATCTGCATGACTTTCCTTGCCTAACTGCCCTGGCTAGAACCTCAGAACAATGTTTAGTAGCAGTGGGAGGACAGATGTCCTTGCTTTGTTCATCTCAGTTTGCAACTATTGAGTATATTAGCTGTAGTTTTGTTTTTTGTTTTTGTTTTTGTTTTTTTTTTTGAGAGGTTTTTCGCTATAGGGCGCGTGCGCTTGCCAGACAGACAGAGAGAGACATAGAGACAGAAAGTGAGAAATCACCCCCCAGGGGGGATGGTCACGTTGCAATCCCTTCTCCTCCATTCTCCTCTCGGGATCTTGGGCACGCATGCACCTGGGCCTGGTGTGAGTTTTAAGCCACCGGGTCCAGGATGCGAACCGCAGTCGACTATGTGGGAGTCCAGCAACATAGCCATTACGCTAACTGCTGGTTCCCGCTGCTGTAGTTTTTTTTGTAGATAGGCTTTCTTAGATTGAGGAGGCCTCCTTCTAGTCCTACTTTATTGAGTGCTTTTATCATGAAAGGGCGTGTTCCTGGTATAACTTATGCTTGGTCATGGTGTATTTTTCATATTATTCATTGCTGGATTATGTCTTCTAGTATTTTGTTGTAGATGTTTTATGAACACGAGATGTTGGCTATAGTTTTCTTTTTCGTTTTTTTTTTGAGAAGGTTTTGCTACAGGGTGTGTGCGCTAGCCAGAGACAGACACACAGAGAGACAGAAAGTGAGAAATCACCCCCAGGGTGGATGGCCACACCACAATCCCTTCTCCTCCATTCTCCTCTCGGGATCTTGGGCTCACATGCACACGCCCCTGGTGTGAGTTTAAGCCCTGGGTACGGGACTTGAACCATGGTCGATTACATGGGAGTCCAGCAACATAGCCATTACACCATCTGATGGTCCCAGCTATAATTTTTTTGAGATACCTAGGTTTGGTATCAGGGTAATACTGCCCTGTAACCTATGTTTACAGCATTCTATCTACAGTGTTTCTTTCTCTCTCCCATTCTTTTTAAAATTATTTAATATAGGATATATGTGCTTGTCAGCTAGAAAAAGTAAGATAGCACCTCTCCAGGGGGGTGGCCACACCATAATCCTGTCAACTCTTTTTTTTGGGAGAGGTTTTTGCTACAGGGTGCGTGCGCTCGCCAGACAGACAGAGACAGAGAGACAGAAAGTGAGAAATCACCCCCCCAGGGGGTATGGCCACGCTGCAATCCCTTCTCCTCCATTCTCCTCTCGGGATCTTCGGCACACATGCACACGTGCCCAGTGTGAATTTAAGCCACCGCATCCGGGACTCGAACCACGGTCAACTTCATGGGAGTCCAGCGACATAGCCATTACGCTAACTGCTGGTCCCCCCCATCTTCAACTCTTCATCCCTTTGGGATCCTTGAAGCACACAAGCATGTATACCTGGTGTGTATTCTCAGGCTGTTGCATCTGGGGTTCAAACCATGCAGTCAGCGGGATCCATGTGGGATTCAGCTGTCTTAACCACCATGCCACTGGCTGGCCCTAAAGTGTGTTTTTCTTTTTTTTTTAAATAGATTTTTGCTATACGGTTCATGTGCTCACCAGGAAGCCAGAAAATGAGAAATCACACCCCTCCCGCCTCAGGGGGATGACCATACCACAATTAATTCTCCTTCACTCTCCTCTTCGGATTTTGGGCATGTATGCACAGGTGCCTGGCAGTGGGGCCGGGGACTCAAATCACAGTCAACTATGTGGGAGTCCATCAATGTGACCATTAAACCATCTGCTGGTTCCCTAAGTGTATTTCTTTAAAAGAGCATATAAATTAGGTTATTCATTTTTAATCTTTTATTGGTGCAGTGAGCCATTTACATTTAATGGAACTACTAGAATGTTTGGGTTCAGGATCTTCCATTATGTATTGATACTTTGTTTTCTGTTTGCTTCTTGTTTTTCACTTGTTTCTTCTTCCCCTCAACTCTCCATCTCTTTCTCTCCTCCCTACTTCCATATGTATACACACACTCACACCCTACTTGTTCTGGAATTGTCCCACATATGTTGAAGCCCCATCAGACAGTGTCAGTTTAATTCCACCATCATGCATACTTTCAATGGAGCATGATCTCTCTTTTGCTTGCTTGTTTGTTTATTTCTATTTGTGTCACTCTGGCATCTCCTGTGTTCTGAGTTTTTCTCTTGGGTTATTTCTCCTATCTGAAGAATCTGCTTTAATGTTTCTTTCAGAGCAGGTGCTTAGGTTATGAATTTAACTTCTAGTTTGCCTTGATTTGAGAATATCTTTATTTCACCTTCATCCCCAAAGATTATTCTTGCTGAATATAGAATCTGTAGGTGACAATTCTTATATTTTAACACTTCAAAAATGTTGTTTCACTTTGGGCCTCCATGATTTCTGGCAAGAAATTCATAGTTTTGCAGAGTTGTTCCCTATGTAAAACACATACTTTTTTTTCTGGATGATTATAGGATTTTTCTTGGTCTTTAGTTTTCAGAAGTTTCATTATGATGTTTCTGGGCATGAACTCTCATTGTTAATTGGTCCTGTTTGTGGCTCAGTGAGTTTCTTGGTTTGTAAGTTTGTATCTTTTTCTAAACCATCATCTAGTTTACCTCTTGTTTCCATTTTGTTATTGAGCTCATCCATGGATTTTAAATTTTGGTTATTGTATATATCAGTTCTAAAATTTCCATTTTGTCTGCCTTTAAATCTTCTGCCTTGTACCTGATCATTCCTATTTTCCCATTCATTAAGTTCTACCTGGTTCTTTCAGTATGTGAATCATACTGGGTACCTGCTGAGTGCTTTTTTTCTAGATGGAGATTTCCCTGATTTTCATGCCCAGGGTCATTTTGGATTCTGTTTTGGGTACCTCGAATACTATGTGGAGCCCATGGCCTTTGTTTAAACCCAAAACAGATCACTGGTTGTTAAAAGCATTTGTACTGCTAGTCAGCTGAATCCCATGTCTGCACCAGTCAGAGTCTCTGCAGTGCCTCTGGGGACCAGGTGCTGAGTTCATGTGTGGCTGTATTGGATTACTAGATTCTCCCCCTCCCCCATCTCTGTGCTCCCTGAGGGGCCTGTCTCCCAAGACCTCCCACCAGAAAGCTTTTGTTGCCTTGCACACGCATCTAAGTCCAGGACCCTGTGGGAGGCAGGTCATTGTCCACAGCCTGGAGCCTGGCTGCTCCACTCTGAGGCTGGCTCTCAGTGGGGGATTCCCCTGTTCTGGCTTGTAGGGGGCTTCACACCCTACTCCTCAAACAGATTCTCCCAGGGTCCTCTGCCGAGACTTTAAGCTGCCTTTGTGTCCAAACTGAGCAATAGCAGAGAAAGCACCCCATGGAACATGAATCTGGGCTTCTTCCCTCAGTTCCACAGCTGAGAGCCCTCCTTTATCATCTGTCTGTCCAGGGTTGATGTGATAGTCAATGAGGAGTGGGCAGGCAAGATTGCCCCTCTGCCGGCGCAGGCCCAGTGTGGGCCTGTCAAGTGGATCCAGAGGCAGCAGCCCTGCAGCTGACTTCCCACCGCCTCTCTGCACTTGACCCAGGCCAGTGAGCTTGTTTTCACCTGACCCAGGGACTACTCCTTCAGGTCATCTTGCCTCCCACTGACTCCATGCAGCTGCATATGACTTAACACCTGACAGTGTTTTAGACTCCCCATCATGGGGACACCAGGCCCTTCTCTCCAGCCTGGCCCTCAGGGCCACACCAGCTTGTTACCCATAAAACTCCTCATAACTGAGTTTTGTTTTGCTGTCTCCACCCAAAAAGTACCTTGGAGGGCTGCCCTGCCTCCTCCTTCCTCCCCCCACCCCTCATTCTTTGCTAGCTCTTGGTACTACCTATAGTTGGCTTGTTCCCAGCTGGTGCCACCCCTCTCCTGCTTCACACCTGGCCCTGCTGGACTCCTAGGGCCTGGCTCTCATATGGTTTAGGTGGGCTAGGGAGTAAGGGGAATAAGTAGATAATAGTTGGACAGGCTTGGAGCAGCAGCATGATCTGTGTATGACACTAACATGGAATGGTATCCACCTTGGGGGTTTCCCCTGTCCATGGAAAATGCTCTCCAATCTGTGGCTAGGACGCCTGGGCATTATGGATGCTGATCTAGAGCTAGGGGGTGGGGGTGGGCAGCTAGGATGGAAGAAGGTGTGGCAAGGACCTCTCATTTGCTCAGGACTGTCTCAAGGTATTTGCTGACCTGGGGAATTAACCCCTTGGCTGGCCTCTCCCTGCCCAGCCCTTTCCTGCTACCAGAAGCCTGGCAGGGAAGAGCATGGCCATTGGTTAGGAGGCCCTAGACAGGGCCAAGGCCTGTGACTCCTCATGGTTCCCTCACCACTTCTGCCCCAGTGGCCTTTGTAAACCAAACTCAGGTACAGAAGTACTGGGTGGACTGCTCCACCCCAAGCCACCCTCTTCCCCACCTTGGCTAACCCCAGACACTTCTGCCAAACTGAGCACAGACCCAGTGACCACCACTGTGGTTCTTAGTCTGACCCCAAGAGGCCCTCAGAGGGCATTGCATCCCTGGCTGCTTTTCCAAGGTGGGTTCAGGTGGGAGGGATGGCCTGGACAGGTGAGAACAGGTGGTCGGAGCATGTGGCACATGTAGACAGGACCAACAGAGGAACTCCAGGTGTGAACGGGGTCCTCACTCCCTCTGTTGTGCTGGAAACTTGGCCAAGCCCTTGCTCATACTGCTGCCTAGACCCCTTGGTGGCCTCTCCCTATCCTCAAGGCCTCTGAGCCTGGCCACCAGTGACAGATTGCTATAGTGGTCATCTCATAGCAGAGGAAGCCTACCTGGGGCCAACATCAGGACACCAAGGGAAGCTCGATCCCAGATCTGCACCTAGGTCAAGCAGAACAAAGGGACAGGGAGCTCCTGGCAACTTGCATGTATACGTGCATATATACTGCATTCAGTGCACATATGCACTGTGCACACCAGTTGCATGTGCATGCTTGGGCACACATGAACACATGCATGCACATGTGCATTGCCGGCATGTTTGCCCTTACATGCACACAGGACAAGAGGTATACCTACATGTGTGTACACACCCATATGTACCCCTGAGCACAGGGTTTCCTCACTGAAACAGACTGGTCCCCAGTTGTGCTGAGTAGGAGTAAGGCTCAAGACTTTTTTCTGGGCTTCTGCCAAGTTGGGGAAGGCCCAATGGGCCAGAATCCCTGACCTAGAGGAGCCACCCTCCTTGGGAGGGTTCCTAATAGCCCCCACCTTCCCCTGCTGGGTGCCAGCTGGTCATGGAGCCGAAGCCCAGGCCCGGCTGGAAGTGGCGAGGGGCTATTTTAAGTCCAGCTCCTGGCCCTCACCTCCCTCCCCCAGATCTGCTACTGGCCACCTGACGCCGCCTGGCTGGGCGGGGCTGGGACAGAATGTTATAAAGCTGAGGTGCAGGCGAGGCAGCTGTCCCTGTCCACACGGCCCCCTGGTCCCAACTGCTGCCATGGCCACCCACCGCCTCGTGATGGTCCGACATGGTGAGAGCACATGGAACCAGGAAAACCGCTTCTGTGGCTGGTTTGATGCAGAGCTGAGTGAGAAGGGAGCTGAAGAGGCCAAGAGGGGGGCTGTGGCCATAAAGGACGCCAAGATGGAGTTTGACATATGCTACACATCAGTGCTGAAGCGCGCTATCCGCACCCTCTGGACCATTCTGGATGGAACAGACCAGATGTGGCTGCCTGTGGTGCGTACCTGGCGTCTCAATGAGCGACACTATGGGGGTCTCACAGGCCTCAACAAGGCGGAGACAGCTGCCAAGCACGGGGAGGAGCAGGTGAAGATCTGGAGGCGGTCCTTTGACATCCCGCCACCCCCCATGGATGAAAAGCACCCCTATTACAGCACCATCAGCAAGGTGGGTACAGTAGGGAAGACCTCTGGGGTGTGGGGGGCTACACCATGAGGTTAGGGCCTGGCTGGGAAGCAAGTGCAGCAGTTTCTGGGGGGCACAGTCACATGCCTACATCCCCCAGGAACGCCGGTATGCAGGCCTGAAGCCTGGGGAACTGCCCACCTGTGAGAGCCTCAAGGACACCATTGCCCGGGCCCTGCCTTTCTGGAATGATGAGATTGCACCCCAGATCAAGGCTGGCAAGCGGGTGCTGATTGCAGCCCATGGGAACAGCCTGCGGGGCATCGTCAAGCACCTGGAAGGTGAGACCCACATTCAGGAGGGTGTGGATGGAAGCAGGCCAGGGGTTGGGGAGTCAGAGCAGACCACCCAGGGTTCTTGTTTCAGTTCTGGGCAGGGCAGCTTTGCAGACCCCTGGACTTCCAAGCTGTGGGTTAAACCAGGAGGGTTGAGAAAACATTTTAAGCAATTGTGTGAAAACTTTGTTTTATGCATGCACTAGACTCTAAGCAAAATGGGCTTCCTACAAAGGCAACAGGGGCTAAGCCTGCACAACCAGAGACCAAGCCACTCAGGGAGCACCCCCTGACCACAGGCAGGCAGGCTGAGGCTGGCATGCTACCCACGGGGACCTGGCCAGTTAAAAGGCCAGACTATGCACACATGCACACAGCTATAAATGCCTCTGGCCTGGCTGCCGCTGGGTGTGGATTGAACCTGCTTCCTCCCCAACCCCCAGTAGCGCTCAGCTCCTGCCCCATCACTGCCCTTCCCAGGCAGAGGCAAGACCAGTCCAGAGGGGTAATGAGGTAATGAGGCTGGGAGCAGCCAGGCTTTCACAGTTGAGGGTAGGTTCCCACTAGGCAAGGAGGGGTAACAAATAGGCCTCTGGGGTCAGGCCTGTTACATGGACTAGAGGAACCCTTGGGCACCATCGGGTGTGGCCCAAACCAGGGGGTGGCCCTGTAGGGCATTTCAGTGGGAGTCTGGGTGTCCCTGGCTTTCAAACTCCTGCACGGAGGCCAGGCAGGCACATCCCAAAGGTCGAACTGCTATTCCCAGCACAGCAGGCACAGGGCTCGGGTTTCCAGCAGGCACTACTTCCCACCACCTAGCTGTCTCACCACCTCTTGCCTGGGGTATCTAGAACTCTCTAGAAACCTTCATGAGTGTTCTTCCTGACCCCCTACTTCAGCCTGACCAGGTGTTATATTGGGCCAAGATCATGGGCAGCACCTGCAGGCATGGATAGTGGCTTGGCCACATAAGGCCCTTGCTCACCGCAGGGCTATTTCTGGAGGCTGCTTAGTCCAGGGTGGTTTTACTCTGACCTTTAGGTTTACTTTGTAGCCTTGTTCTTAGCCAGGAGAGCTGGTGTCTGGGGTACTGACTCTGGCCCATAAAGGTCAGCATCTGCCTGGATGGGCTGGGGGTGAAGGGACTAAGAATGACTGTTCTTCTGGTTCAGGGATGTCAGACCAGGCCATCATGGAGTTGAATCTGCCCACGGGGATTCCCATCGTGTACGAGCTGGACCAGGCACTGAAGCCCACCAAGCCAATGCGCTTCCTGGGTGACGAGGAGACAGTACGGAAGGCCATGGAGGCTGTGGCTGCCCAAGGCAAGGCCAAGTGAGAGGGATGGCCCTCAGGGCAATAAAGGCACCTCCTCCCACCATCTCAAGTCCAGTGTGGGTACCATTAGCTGTGGAGACTCCAGGGGCAAGGGACTGTGAGCCTGAAGCTCAGGGCCACTTGATACCAGGCTCTGGAACCAGTGTGTGGGGCCACTTAGGGCAGAGTCCAGTGATGTGGCTATCCCCATGGGGGAAAGACCATAGCCAGGACACCATCACTTCCCACCCAGCTGTCTTTAGAGGGCACCAAGTCTCACTTCCTGGCTGGGGACAGACAAGTCTCAGGGGGCCTCAAAGCTAGGCAGGCCTGCAATCTTCATGAGAGGAGGGTGTGCTGCCCTTGGTGCAGCTTTTCTTTGGGCCACCACCATCAGGGGAGGATAGGAGTCACATTTATCTGTCTAGCTCCTGGGGCACCAGAGGGACCTAGTTCCCAGATTTGGAGGGCACCAGGAACCTCACTCCACACACACACAGTGCACATGGGCGGAAGCTCAAGATAGGGAACAGGGCAACCCCTGACCTCTTCCAGAATGGAAACACAGGAAGGTTCTGGCTGTAACCACACCCAAATATCCATGCCTTTCCCAGGTGGCTGATCATTGGCGCTAAGGCTTGAGGATGCATTTGGGTATGCACACACATAGGCACACATGTGCTTATCCCAGGCAGGGTGTTTGTTTCCACCTGGGACCACTGAGTAGGGCAGGGCTGGGCCAAGGGCTCAAGTAGACCATGGGGAATCTCAGCATAAAAGCAGACCTATTCCTCAGGACACAAAGGGCTGGGACAGAGAATGGGGGATTGAAGCCAGGATCACTCTGTGGGACAGCTGGCAAGCACTGAGTGAGCCACACGAAGGCACATCATGTCTGCTGTTTTCACACACGCAAAGGTGGGGGGCTGGGTCACTGAATCCACTTCCCACAGCCCAAGCACTTCCCATAGCCTAAGAAGGTGGACAACCATGAGCAGGGGCCAATGAGATGACCCCTGTTGCCCACACTGTCTGTGTCCACTCAGGCTTGGTCATAAGCTCTACCCAAAACCACCCTCGGGAGCTCCCTGTGCCCAATGGTTGTTCTGAACAGCTGTAGACACCACTCCATAGAAGCAAGAGCAGGAAAGAAAGGCAAATTCAGAAGCAGCCTCCAGATGACCTCACTCAGCTCCATGCCCCCTGCCGATGTGGCCATGAGGTCAGGCCCAGGCTGGAGGGAGGATCTGGGTGGCTACAGGGAACATGTTGGGGAATCACCAGGTTATTGCTGCATTTGGGTGTCAGAGGCCAAGCCACCCAAGCCCGGGGAGTCCCAGGGACTTGTCCTCATGGGTGCCCTTCACAGCGTATGGGCTCTTGATGGGCCCCCTAACCCAGCAGCTAGGGGCCATCTGGGTGGGTTGGAAGGTAGGCCTTGGCCTCACTCAAGGAGCTCCACATAGTTGGCAGGGAACATGCCAAAGTGGCCATCCGGCCCGTAGCCACGCCACCAGCCCTCGTCGATCACCTCGATGCCTGTGATGAGGTTCTCAGGGTCAAAGGAGATCTCTGTGTCGTCAGCTGCAGAAGGGTGAGTGCAGGCACTGAATCAGGGGCCCTGCCCTCCCCAGGCTCACTGAGCAGAGCAACACCCCCAGCCCCACCCACACCTTCCAAGCACCAGTGTGTAGGCCTGGCCCCACACCCATGTGAACTCTGCCTTCAGGCTCTTAAGGATGGCAAGTGGGATTTGTACCAGCAGGCAGCGAGCAGCTGCCAGAGCACAGGGACAAGAGCTTCAGTGCCTCATCGGCCCACTCTAGTAGGGGTTCACCCCAAACTAGCCTCCTATTGTCCTATCCCCTCCTGACAACCGGAGGTCCCCCCAAGCTCCTAATCCTCATGTCTCCTACCTCAGAACCCTGGCCTGGCAACTAGTCTAGGGCACCTTACCTGCCTGGTAGTCATACAGGGCCCGGGCACAGAGTCCTTGCCCACCGAACACCCGGCCCTCTGTATGGGGGTTGACCTGCTCAGATCCGGTCCCTGGCTGCTGCACCTGTCCAGGGACAAGAAAGAGATGCTAGCCCTACCTACTGCAATCCTCTAGGTATACATGCCAAAGGCCAGCATGAAAGACCACAGGACAGATGCAGGGTGCTCTCCTGCCTGGGGCCAACTATGTGGTGGCATTTGCTCAGATGACTTTAGCACAGGCTCTTCCG
>NW_006204006.1:108707-119147 GCF_000334495.1 Tupaia belangeri chinensis | reverse complement strand
CCAACCAGTTCCCAGGTGGGCAAGGGTCATGAACTACCTGAGTCTTCGCAGTTCTGCCCTCCCACTTGTGGAGACCCACCTGAGGAGCCTCCTCATAAAGGGTCTCCTGCTCTGGGGGCTCCTCATAGAGAGCCTCCTGCTCTGGGGACTCCTCATACACGGTCTCTTCTTCTGCCTGGACCAGATATGGAGTGGCGCTGGATGCTGGCCCCTCACAGAGATCTGCAGGAGGATGTAAAAAGGTCGGCCTCTGCTCCTTCCCACTCTGACCCCCAACCACCAACCTGCCAGGTCCTGGGGTACAAGCCTTGCCTGCTCTAGGCCCTGAGATGATGGGAGTTGGAGCCGGCTCTCTGGTGCTGGGTGCCTCTGGCTGTGTGAGTTGCTTCTGCAGGAAGGGACTCCTCAGCTTGCCTGCAAATCCCAGTGCAACCCACATGACAGTATGTCAGGAACGCCACCTGGTGCATACACATAGACACACACAACACGCAGGACCCCAGGGCCATGAGCTATAGGGGAGGGGCAGAAGTGCAGTCCTATGTCCTTTTGGGGGCCAGGGTAGCAGCCAGTGTGGTCACCAACAAGGGCAAGGGCAGGAGGGGACAGTGGGCCCTGGGCCTCCCCCAGATGTCCCTCCTCCTCTCACATGCCATGCTCTCATATACCTGTCATTAGCCTCTGGGGGCCCTGCACAGGATCCTGGGCTCTCCCCTGCTCACTCCTGCCTTATAGCCAGGCCAGGGGAAGTCTCACCTGGTTGTGGGCTGGGGACAGAGGTGGTAGACATGGCCCTCTCCTTCTGCTGGAAAACTTCCCTTGGGTGCACAGCCCGCTGGCCAGCAGGCTCCTAGGGACACACAGGTCCAGCAGTGAGTGGAACCCTCTCCTCCCCAGCCTCCCAGACCCAGGCCCTCCAGCCACCAGCCTCCCGGGCTCTCAGTGCTACATGTGGGCCAGCTGTGTGGCAGTAATGTGACAGCCTGCAATACTGAGGTCCATGGGAAGGTCCTGGATTCGAGTCCCAAGAGCTTCCTCTGCACACCAGGTGTATGTTTGCCCAATCCCAGATGACTGGGGCTGAATTGCATATAAGGCCCACTGCCTGCTGCCTCTCTCTCTCTCTCTCTCTCTCTCTCATGAAAGAGATAAACTTAAAAAAAAAAAAAGGCAAGCTAGGTGGAGAAGGTAAGGGATCTTCCTCATTACCCAGGGTTTCTCTCTACTCATGCCCCTTGTGCTCAGATGTAGGGACCAACTAGCCCCATTATGCAGCCTTTAGCAGCAGTGGGGCAGCCTCACACAGGACAGGACCCTCCTGAGACCCAGAGCACCTATGTCAGGTGACCACTGTGAACAGGCTGACACCTGCTGGGTGTCTATGCTCACCTGTTCTGTGCGGCCCCCTGGAATCACATCCTGCTGCTGCTGCTCTGGCCTGTGGGAAAGCAGGAGGGAGAGCTGAGTCTTCTGCTCACCCCAGGCCACCCTAGACCCTGCGCCAGCCCATGACACAGGGCAGTGCTCACCTGCGGGCACTCTGCTCCCGATAGCGCTGCTCTCGCTGTGCAGCCTCTCGCAGCTCCCGCTCCTGGCGCTCTTGTTCCAGCCGCCTCTGCTCCTCTTCTGCACGCCGCCTCTCCTCCAGCCGGCGGTTCTCTTCCTCCTTCTGTATGAACAGTACCACTCAGCCCACCCCTCTGCCCATGGTGTGGAGAGGCAGCGCCACCTCCAAGGGGCAACCCTGAATATCCACCGCACCCAGCAGGTACCAGGTCCCCCGTCTCTGGCTCACCTCTGCTTTGGCCCAGAAGCTGTCTTTGCCGACTCTCTTGATCTCTGAGACAGCATTAGTCTTCTGATACACAGAGCCCTGTGGGGGCAGAGCACTCACTCCAGAACCCAGACCCAGCCCAGTAGGGGGCTCACTGTGTTCACAAGAACAGCTGGGCCTGGACAAGCTGGACCTGTAGGGAGCAGTGAATCCTTGCCCAGTGACCAACAAGAAGACAGGCACCAAGAAGGCCTGAATGAAGCCCAGGAAACAGCCCTCCAGGGAAGCCCAACCCAGAGTCCTTGGGGTGGGGAGTCCTCAGGGCACCTGGGTCTTATAACTGTGGGTCTGAAGTGGCCTTCAGCCAAGCACTGCTCCTCAGCTATCAGTGTGGCCCCAATTACACTTCTGAGGATGCATCTCCAGCTGACTCTATGGCCTGAGTCCTGCAGGTGGCTCCCATGACTCAAGGCCTGTTCTGGGGTCAGGCTGTCTTCATGTGCCTTAAGTTCCTCCATGTGGCTACTGGCAGGGCTGCAAGCCCAGCCAGTGCCACGATCTTGGGGCAGCCACCCTGTCACAGCACCCTCCTTGTGGGGCTTACACTTTGACCTATGGCCAAGCCTCGGGATCAACATCGGGGTCACACAGTCTGGATGCTGAGGAATGTACACTCCCAGCCCCCACCTACCCCAGGCAGGGAGGGTCAGCAATGGTCAGGAAGCACTCACCACAGGGGCCTGGGGCCCCGTGTCTTGGAAGCGGCTGCCCTCCTTGTGGAAGCTGTAGTTAGCGCCAGAGGCCTTTGCTACCTTCTGCATGATGGACTCGGGCTCCACGTCCTCCTCGGCCCGTGCATTGATGGTCACATGGGCTCCCTATGGCAGGAGCAGCACTTGAAGGGTGGGCTCCGTGGGCACAGGAGATAGCCATGCTCCCATCAGTCCCCTTAGCATAGACCCCCTGCATACAGGACAGAGGGGGGTGGCAGACCAAGGTACATGCTTGCTAGGTTCCAATGCTCCCTGTATTTGTCCTGCTCATGTGGGGCCCAGGTTTCCTCTGCATGCAGTCATGTGACCTGCACCCAAGGCCTCCCTGCTTAGCAGTGGGAACCGAAGCCAAATGCCATCTGCAAACAACCACTTATACTAAAAAGGAAGTCACTAGTCCCTTCTTGAGAATCCAGACCCCTGAGCTCAAGCACTGCCACTAAATGCCAACAAATCTGGAATTTTCCCTTTTGGCTCCTGGGTGGAGAAACGGAGGTGTGCCCCAAGAGGTGGTGGCAGGACCAGAATCACAGTCCCAAGTCTCCTTGCCAGCAACTGAAGAAACACTGAAGTCACCCAACAAGTGAGGAGCACACACTGACCCCAGCCCGGGAACCAAGAAAGCCCAGTGCTGTAAGTCTCACCTTCAGGAAGTTGGCCATGGTGCTGACATGGTTGGCGCATACTCCCTTCCGCACGTCGTTCACACCCTCACCTGTCTGCAACACAAGGACCCCAGAGTGACCCAGGACCCCTAAGCCACTTCCCTCCCAGGGATCCAGCAGCATCCCTAAGTCCCAGAGGAGGGAAACAGAACCACTTAAGCAGAAGCCACTCTCCCAAGGGTGTGTCACACAGACAAGCAAGTTCCCTCATGACAGAGGGGCCTGAGGATACCCTCTGGGCAAGCTGACAGCTGCTCCCACTGTCAAGGGAATTCCCTGTCCCATGGTGGGGTGTTGCTCTGCTGTAGCCCTTGCCCATCTCTAGACTCCTCCTGGGCCTCTGCACTGCAAGGACAACCACCCTGAGGGGACGGGGTGAGAATTCCTGGGTCTGTCTTCCGTTTTGCAGAAATAACTGGATTTGGAGGAAATTCCGTATGGCAAGACTACATTTATTCTATTAATCAACCATTCTACCCATTCACCAGAACTGACCCACAAAATTGTGCCAAATGCCCTGCTCCTAGAGTTGGGTCAAGGCAGGAGAAAGACTGGGTGCTGGTCACGCCTGCCTCAACCAGGTGCCACATACCCAATTGATAAGGACGAACTTGGGCAGGCCGGAGTTGGGGTCCTTCACTCTGCAGAATGCATACATCACCTTCCCGCTGCTGAGCTCTTCCACCAGTTCCTCCAGGCCACCCTCTGTAGCAGTTACAGGTTTAGGGGTAGGGAGTGGGTGACAGGGCCACCATTTTCCAGGCCAAGAGCCTGCCGTCTCTCCACCAGGCTTCTCACCCCACCAGCACAGAGGAGTACAGGGCCATATCTAAAACCAGGCACCAGGCCCACCCCACAAAGTGATCTATGAGAGTTGGGGGAGTATGACTCACACTATAGCTTAAGAAACACTCTTCTAAGGCCAGCTGGTGGCACAGTGGTGGCTGGATCCCACATGGATGACTGCACAGTTTGAGTCCCAGACTCCATGGCTTGAAAACAAGCAGGTACAAAAAAAAGCAGGTACATGTATGCTTGTTCCCAAAATCCCAAAAGGAGAATGAAGGAAGAGACTACAGTCTGGCTATCCCCCTTGGGGGATGCTTTCTCACTTCCCCGCTTCTCTCCCGCCAGTGAGTCTACTCACCCTATAGCAAATTGAGAAAAAAAGAAAAAAAGAAGAAAAAAAAAAACCACTTCTCTAAACACACAGGTGATTCTGGGAACAAAAATAAATGTCATTTCCACTACGAACTAGAAACTAGACTTCCTGATAGTGAACCCCACAGAGAACTGCAGGCCCACCCAAAGAGTCAGGCTGGGTAGAGTTCTAGCAGTCACACAGTGGGCCCAGCCTTCAGATGCATGCACTGAGGAGGGCCACAGGGCCCATGAGGGTGCCCAATCCATTCTACCTGACACCTAAGTTCAGGACTAGGCACCCAGAATCGAAAGCAGCCACAAGTTCCACTTGTTGCACTTCCACAGAGCCCTGCCCTGGGCCCAGGGTGGTAGGCAGAAGTTCAGGTGGCTGATGTTTGCACCCGCCAGGTATTACCACGCCAACATGAGACCACTATCCTTCCAGAAAGAGGACTTACCAGGAAGAAGCACTCATGAGAGGAAGGAATTGACAGAAATATCAATAATGATCACTGAGGCCATTTTTGTTTGTCCAAGCAGAGGTCACACCCCAAGCCTCATGGACAGAGGGAGGGGATAGGTGAGCCTCGAAGGAGAGATGAGCAGGCCTTGAGCATGGGAAGGCGTGAGGGGGATTGGCTGGGGCCATATCTACACCACACGGGATCCATCCCAGTCTACTGCACCACCTTGCCTGGTGTCAACCGAGAACCTGTCCCTCCTGCAGGAACCAGCCCCTCCCCCCAACAGCAAGCCCTCTGATGCTCTGTAGCAACACTACTCTCCCCAGGGAGGTGGGTTCCCTGTGTACACTTGGCCAGGCCAGGACAGAACAGAGGCCAAGGGGCCATCACCAGCACTGGGACCACAACAGCTGCCTCAGACCCAGAAGGCAGTCTGTGCCCCACCTCTCCCCACCCAGATATGGGGAGGAATCCCAAGAGGGGTGTTTTCATTCAAGTACCTGGAACCAGAGCCAGTCTCTAGTCAATGAGCTGGTCAATGGACCAGGACAGCTAAGGGCCCTGCCTGGTCCTGCCTGCTGCTGGTTACACCAGATCAAGGGACCAGGAGACCTACAGGGAGCTGACATGGCCACGGCTGCAGGAGGCTACAGAGGTGTTACTATAGCCAAACCATATACAGGGAATGCCTGTGCCTGAGGACCTGTCCTCCCACTGCCAGTGTTGAGATGCAGCCAAGATAGGCCACTACTGCCATAGCCCCATCCTCTCCCGACTTCCTGCTGCCCAAGAGCCCACCTTGGGTTATACTCACCGCCTGTGCCAGCCACACGGATGTCATTGCTGTTGCCTTCATAGGTAAAGAGCGCCCTGGAACAAACATGAGCAGGCCCTGTAGCCAGTACCCTAGGTTCCATCTATCCTCATGTGCCTACCACAACTCCCACTGCCCCCCAAGAGCTCAGCCAAACAGCAACTGTGGGCAACACAGAGCAAGCCCAGTAAGCTCTTAACTCCGATGACCCTAGGCTTGTTGTGAGGGACGAAGCTCTAGGGATGGGGGCAGGCAAACATGCAGTGTAGCTCTACAATGACTTCCTACCTGGAACCTTGTGAAATGCTCATCTGACTATTGGATATGTGAACTTGATAAGACAACATGCCTACATAGTTCTGAACCTGAAGTACCCAAAAAGAGAAGCAAGGAAAAATCCACACTGTGGGCACCTTGGATGGCTGCCACTCTCGGGAATGTGTCAGCCTTGCCTTCCACAAAGCCAAAAGGGTGGGTGAGCAGGCCCTTCTGAGTTTAGGAATCTTCCAACAAACAGATTTACAGTGGTGTATGGCAGTAGAAACCACAGGGGCAGTGCACAACAGAGACTTGGTTCAAATCACCAATCAGGTGGGACCAGCAGGTAGCATGGTGGTTAAGGCGCTGGATTCTCACACAGCTGACTGCAGTTAAAGCCCCAGACCTGGTGGCTTAAAAATTACACTGGGCATGTGTATATGCATGCCCCAAATCCCAAGAGAAGGGAGGAGAAGGGGTTGTGCTGTGGTCAGCCCTCCTAGGGAGCTGATTTCTCATTTTCCCTCTCACATTCTCTTTCTGGTGAGCACACATGCCCTATCATAAAAATCTAAAATTAAAAAATAAAAAACAAGCAAACAAAAAAACAACATCCAATCAACCAGGTCTGGGTCCTTATAGACACGTGCCTGTGGGATGTTTCTACCTAATGGAGTCTTAACTCTATTGGGGTGATACTGGGGCTATACTTTCTCCTGTAAGACCAATTATTGCCAGGACCAGCAGGTGGTGTGGTGGTTAAGGCACTAGACACTCCCACATGACCAACTTGCGATTCGAGTTCCAGACCTGATGGCTTGCTTTCCCTCTCTCTCTCTCCCGCCCTGGGACCTGGTGGATGGCTCTCTCTCTCCCTCCCTCTCTCTCTGTGTCTCTTCCTGATCAAAATTTAAAAAATAAATAAATGAATAAATAAAATAAAATAAATAAATACTTCTAAAAAAAGACTAATTATTGCCAAGATTCTGGAGAAGATTCTGACTTAGAGCTGTGCCCCAGAAACATAGTAATACAATAAATTTTATTAAATCAAGGCCCTGGAAGATCCCCAACCAAAACAAACGTACTTAAGAACACTGTGAAAAGAGAGGCCAGTAGGTGGCGTGGTGGTTAAGGGCACTGGACTTCCACATGGCTGACTAAAGTTCAAGTCCCAGACCTGGCGGCTTGCTTTCTCACTTTGTCTCTCTCTCTCATGCTGTCCTTTTCTAGTCAAAGTAAAATAAATAAAGTTAAATAAGAAAATAATTCTTAAAAAACAAGCAAACAAAACAACAACACTGTGAAAGGGACCATTAGATGGCATAGAGGTTACGTCGCTGGATACCCACATGGCCAACTGTGGTTCGAGTCTCAGATCTAGTAGCTTGAAAATCACACTAGGCATGTGTGTGTCTGTGCCCAAGATCTCAAGAAGAGAATGGAGAAGGGACTGCAGTGTGGCCATCTCCTAGGGGTGATTTCTCACTTTCCCTCTCACTGACTCTCTGGCAAGTGCATGTGCCCTAAGGCATAAACCTCTCAAAAAAACAACAACAAAAACACTGTAAAAGAGGTGGTCTCCAAGAGGCAAGCTGTGTTGGGCTTCCACAGTGTGCATGTAATCTGGCCCTTGACACCCATCCTGCAGCAGCTCAGAGCCCAGCAGTGCTGCTAGACATGATGAGCTAAGCATGGGCCCACGGAATGCAAGCTAGGGGCAGAGCTCTGTCCAGAGACTGGGGTTTCCCAGCCCAGAGCACAGGGCAGTAGAGGCTGGCCAGAGTAGGACAGCAGCTCCAGGATAGGAATGAGCCTGCTATGGTTTAGTTTCCCAGGGCCTGCCAATCAATGCCAATGGCAGAGATGCTGACACCTGAGAATAGTAGGCGAGGGCTGGCTTGGTGGCATAGCAGTAACACTGCGCTTAAGGGGTGCCGGATCTGTGTGGAAGACTGTGGGTTTAGCTCCCTAGCAGAACTGTACACAGTAGGTGCATGTCCATGTTCCTGGTTGGTTGAGGAGGCTGTGAGGACTGTAGTGTGTGCCCCTTCAAGGTACTTGTATTTTTCACAAAAAAACTAAATAAATGTTAAAGAAATAATAATCTTAATTAAAACAAACAAAAAAGAAAGACAGAAGAAATCAGATACATGATACTAGATCATACCAGCAGATCTAGTTGGTACAGAAGACAGGCCACCAGGAAAGAGCCCCTGCTCATAAGAGAAGACAAAGCACATAGGGAGAAGTATCTAGAGAAGGACCACACAGATGTGTTCAGCCCAGAGCTATCTGGAGGAAGGAACCTGTTTCTCTTGGTGCCCTGAGGAACCATGGCACATAGCCTGCAAAGGCTACCAGGAGACAGGCACTGACAAATAGCTGACCCATGAAGGGGTATGGCAGGTAATGAGTGCTACAATTGGCACCCTCCATCTATACTTCAACTTCTTCTCTTTACCCTGGGCTCCAGTAAAATCCATCTTTGGAAATGTTCCTAGGGCAGAGGCTCATGCTCTTGTTCAAATGAGTCCCACCCTGTTTTCAAATCAACATGAGAAAACAGGGTGTGCTGGCCTGTGCACAGCAAGGACGCATGCCAAGCACCTCATAACCCAGCCACTGCTATGAAAGTATGGACTGGAACTGGCTGCTGCTGCTGCTGGAAATGCAGCCCTGAAAGCCCTCCATGGGAACCATGGGAGGAGCCCACACCTGGCTCTAATGGAGTGATGGACGTGTAGGGTGACAGCTGAACCAGGTGAGAACAGACCACGCCTAGATCTGGGGGAAAGGGTGGGAGACATATGTGGGAGGGGGCTGTGCTGCACTGTGGCTGCTGCTGCTGCTCTAGTGACTTCACACCCGGTGTGTGCCCCAGCCTGGTGTGTGCTAAACCTTCATAGCCCATGAAACTGTTGCTACCTCCTCTTCTAACACCTTCTCCATGGCTTTTTCTGCATGTCCTTAGTCCATGTCATCTGAGCATCTACTACGCATAACATGCTGGCACCAGGGTCAGAGATGGGGTCACCTTGTCTCTTCTCATGACGAGATCAAGGTGACAAGAAAACATACAAGCGTTCCTGGCATGTATCTGAAGAAAGTCACATGGGAGCCAAGAATGAGGAAGGCCCTCCAGGAAGTCCAGTGGGAGGTGTGTTCTAGGTAGAAGAGCAGCAAGAACAGGCACTCAGAAGAGGAACCACTGTACAAGCCTGAGCAGGGTAAGTGGGGGTGGAGCAAAGTGGTGTGGGGGATGGGGCAGGAACCATCATGAGGATTCTACATGGCAATGGCAGGCAGGAAACAGACATGGTCCCAGTCTTTTGTGAGCCAGGGAGTGGAGATCTGGCACAAACTACCTGCTGGGAGACTACCTTAAGTGCCATAACAATGAGGGTGGACACGCAGGATGTGCTGCTGAGTGGGTCCCACAGAGAGGGTCTAGGGAGGGTGAGGGGCATGGCTATATAGACATAAACAGGGAGTTGGGTGGGAGGAATACCAGGCAGGAGACCAGGGCAGATGGCTCTGGGCAGAAGTCCCAGAAGAGGCTAGAAATGTGGAGGATGGAGAGGAAGTGCTGAACTGCAGGATGGGCTGTGGGGCATCACCCAAGGCCAGGGCGGTTTTGAGAAGACTGATATTCATGGGGGCTGAGAGGGCTTGGGAGTCTCATAGGGGAATCAGGAGAGTGTGCTGGGCCCTTATGAGACCAGGCAGGATGGTGACAAAGCTCTTTCTGGGTGACAAAGCCAAGTGGCCTGTGTGAAAAGGGTCCGGGACCTGCTGTAACAGGAGAGGTCTGACAGCCTCTGAAAAACACACGGAAGGAGAGAGGTGGGGCAGGGGCGGACATCTAGACGCTCTCCTGAGACAGAGGCTACCCTGGGTGAATCACACCAAGGTGGGTACAGACGCACTTGCCCGACCAAGTGCCTTCCGAGCGGAGGACCGCTGTTCGACTCAAGAGCTCGCCTGGACATTCGGCAATGAGCTCCGCGTAGACCGGCGTCTATGGACTCTATGCAGCTGAGTCGGGCCCCGCGTCCCCCACTGCCAGGATGATAGGTCACTAAAGACTGAACCAAAGCCACTCGGCGCTGGGCACCGGACAAGGGCTGGGCATGCCGGGCAGCGACGCTGAGCCCCCAGGGCTCGGCTCTTCTCTCTAGGACCAGCCACCCTAGCGCATCATGCTCGCGCATCTTGGACCCGCGCGCTGCTCAGAGGTCGGTGAACAAGCTTCCGCAACAGGCCGGCACGAACAGCCGCGCACAGCGCCGGGTGCCCCGCCAGAGCTCATCGTCGGGCCGCTCGGGTTTCAGGCCCGGCGTCGGGCTAGGGAAGTCCTGGCCCGCGCCCCAGGAAGGGAAGACGGCCCTCCCGCCGGGGCCGGTACTGCCTTCCCCGCTCGTGATCATGGTATCTCCCCTGCCCGCTCGCCCCGCGCCGCCAGCTAGAGGATCTCTCCCGGCACCCGAGCCCACATCAGGGAACCAGGGCCCAGACCCCCGACCGCCAGGCCCATGCCGGCCCCACC
>NW_006204006.1:85937-108152 GCF_000334495.1 Tupaia belangeri chinensis | reverse complement strand
GGCAGCCCCTGACGGCCGGAAACTCAACCCGACAGCCGGAATCTCCGCCCCGACAGCCGGAAGCCTCGCCCTAGCCGCAGGAAAGGGCCGTGGCCGGCTGTCGCGGCGTTGCGTGTCTGAGGCTGGGGCTTGTATGGCCGGTTGATCACTGGGGGGTTGGTGGGTGCCGGTAGAGGAGACGGACAAGGGTGGGCCTGGCCCTCGTATTTCCTCGGTCTTGCTCCGCGCAGCTTGCGACTCCCTTCGAAGCCTGACCAAGGGCCCAGCGTCCCCCTTCTTGAGCACGCGCGCCCCCTTCCGATTCTTACACGACCTGCGTTCCACGAGGGTGCTGGACTCGCCACGATCCCTGCGGATGCTTGTGAACGAAGCCTGCCTTAGTCGGTGAAGACACGGCAGGGGGTGACCACAGCGCTACAAACCGACTCTGCTTTCGCGCTTCCCCTCTGTTGGTGGAGGCCAGGATAAACAAAGGGAGAGAAACCCTCCTACGCTTCATCTCCGCTGCGGGGTGGTCACCTCGCTTGGACAGAGGGAGCCCAGTGCCGCAGCCGCTCTTTCTTGGCTCCCATGTGACTTCCTTCAGATACATGCCAGGAACCCTTATATGTTTTCTTGTCACCTTGATCTCATCACGAGAAGAGACGAGGTGACCCTATCTCCAGTTTTTTCTAGCCACGGGTGTACCTGCACCGACAGACGAAACCTCCTGGCTGAAGGGAAACGTGCCAAGGCCCAAGGCCGCACACAGCCTCCTCCCTGCCTCTTGCCACCCCCATGTACTTAAATACAGCTCCACAGCTCCTTAGGGCCAAGTATGCTTTAGAATTGAGTCTGAGATTTCAGAAAAGCTCTATCACATGTATCTGTAAGCTTTATTACAGGATCCTACTGGCAGCTGGTGGTCAGACACATGGATCCTGTGGTGATGTATATGAATAATCAGCTCAGTGGGATGTAAGCAGCCTCCCAATAGCCTCTCGGCTGTTCAGGTCAACTTTTGCCACCAAGCAAGTTACCAAATTCTTTTGAGGTGTTGGGGTTTGGAAGATGCAGATTAGGACCTGATCTGGAACAAACTGTTCATTTCTGTGCCCATCACTGTTGCTTGTGGTCCTAGTCCATTTTGTGCTGCTAAAACAGACTACCACAGAGGCCAAGAAATATAAGATAAAGTTGCTGGCATCTAGAGGATTTTCTTGGTGCATCATACTATGATGAAGACAGAGAAAGAGGGGTGTAAAAACTGTCTTTTTATAAGGAACCCACCTTAGTGATAATAAATGATAAATCCATTAGTCCTGTCACAAAGGCAGAGCCCTTGTGGCCTAATCATCTCTCAAAAGTCCCTCTTCTCAACACCATTCCATTGAGCAGACAAGTCCCCACAACATTTGGGAGACACAAACCCCAACATGTATTGTTGTTGTTTGAGAGGTTTTTGTCTTAAGACATCACTGGTGGGGAGGGGGAAGAGAGACAGTGAGAGGGAAAGTGAGAAATGATCCCTCAGGAAGGATGGCCCCAGCTGTAATCCCTTGTCCGCCCTTCTCCTCCTGGGACCTTGGGCATGCATACACACGCACCTGGTGCAAGTTTCTTTCTTCTTTTAGAGGTTTTTTTTTTTTTTTTTTTTTTTTTTTGAGAGTGAGACAGACTATGAAAGTGAGAAATCCTCCTCCAGGGGAATGGGCATGCTTCAGTACTTCCATTCTCTTCTGCGATCTGGGGCACACACGCACATGTGCCCATGCCCATGCCCAGAGTTTCAAGCCACCGAGTCTGGGATTCGAACTGTGGTTGGTCATGTGGGAGACCAGTGGTGTAACCACTATACCATCTGCTGG
This sequence comes from Tupaia belangeri chinensis, assembly GCF_000334495.1. Lineage (NCBI taxonomy): Eukaryota > Metazoa > Chordata > Mammalia > Scandentia > Tupaiidae > Tupaia > Tupaia belangeri. Next base: position 106,305 of record NW_006204006.1, on the reverse strand, counting down.
CCCCAAACCCCAGCATGTTTTTTTACAGGCATAAGGTGACATCTCTGATGGCAGTGCAGTTACATCATCCCAGCCTGGAGAAGTCTTGGGTCCTGGCAAAGCTCCATCTCTTCACCAACTCCAGGCTGTAGCCCTCACCCTTCCCTCCAAACCATTCTGTGACTTCTCTTCCACAGTGCAGGTCTCCCCACATCTCCACCCTGACTTCACTACTGTGTTTATTTGCATAAATAGCGGCTGCCCTGCCCTCCCAATTTCTGGTCTTTTGTCTTTAACCTCCAACATCTACTCTGCTGCCTCTTTTTTCCTCAGACCAGACCGTCAGGTGACCCTGCTAAACCCCAATGCCTTTGTCCTCAATCCCCATAATCTAAGGAGTTCAGCCCTCAGTCTTAGGTTCTGTGTTCTCTTGGTGCCACATGCCTTTTTTCTCTTCTTTCTCTGGGAATCCTACTTGAATACTGTGTATTTGCCAGTTCCATGTGGCCACCAGTCCTCAGCCTGTTCTCTGTGGCCCTCTAGAAGGTCTGGGATCACTTCAACATTTTAGTCAAACTAAAAAAACTTAACTTCCAAACTCCTGAGGAGAAAGCCCTCAGAACCCAGGCTTCCTGTAGCTAAGGCCATGTCCCAGACCTGGTGGATTGAAAATCATGCTGTGTGTGTGTGTGTGTGTGTGTGTGTGTGTGTGTGCATGCTCAGAATCCTGAGAGGAAAATGAAGGAAAAGGGATTCCAGTGTGGCCATTTCAGGTCATTTCTCACCTTCCCTCTCTTTTCAGAGAGTGCACATACCCTACAACAAAGCCAACATAAAAGGAGAAATAGAGAAGATACTGCAGCATCCTCACACCCCATAGGGGAAGTATTTTCTCCCTCTCCCTCTGGTGAGAACATGTGCCTTGGAAATTTAAAAAACTAAAATAAATAGAGTACACATATACACACAGTCTTCCTAGTTGAGTTTCTGCTATGATTTAAACAGAGAAGGCGAACAGTCAATGGCAAGATGTGGGAGTGCATGTCAGCTGACCAGCCTGAAACTTAGGCCCTTGGGTAGGAAACAGCCTTGGCTGAATGAAGTGCCCCCTCCCTCCACCATCCTGAGGTCTCCATTCTTGCACACTTCTCAACCTCTGTTCCTTCTCTCTCTTCCTCTGAGGCCCTTATTTGGGGCTTTCACAGCTTGCCCTGAATTGTACTGACCAGACTTCCTGGGGCTGTGTCACACTACCTGTTATGGATTCCCCACCTCCCTCACACCTTGCAAGCAGTGCTGTGCTTATGGCGAGCTGCAGTTCTTCCTTGTGCAATGGACAAGGGGTAGCTCCACTGGGGCCCTCTGTCTGGGAGGCAGGCCCAGCTGCTGCCCTCAAGGAGGAATTCTGCAGGCAGTTGGAGCCATGGGGCACACTTGGAGAGGGAGGAGGGCTGATAGGAAGGAGACACCTTCCGCTAGGAGAACCAAGGAAGCCATTGTCTGGGCTGATAGGGAGTTTTGCAGGTTCTCTGCAGCCTTTTGGTTTTGTTTTTAATAAAATCTGTCAGCAAGGAAATGGGGACATAAGTCTGACTGTTTCTTCCTATTTTCAAAATCCTTTTCAGAGGGCCTGAGGTGAGTCATGCCCACAGACATTAACAGACCATTTTGGCCCATTTGATAACAGGACTCTTCCTACATCCTGTCCCTGGCATAGTATCTTTGCAATGGGTGAGTCATACCCACAAACATTAATAGAACATTTTGACTCGTTGATAACATGACTCTTCCTACATCTTGCCCTTGGGACAGTGGCTTGTGACATATACAAGCCCCCTTATCTCTGTTAAAGTATACCCTTTGCTGGTGTCAGTGATTCTCACTTCCCTCCTCATTCTCCAGCAAGCCATGTACCCTATGACACTCTCTCAAAAAACAGCCTACAAGCTCTCGCTTCCAGGTGTCCCACCTTTTTGGGTTGGATCAATAAAATAAATCCTTTCACTAAATTCCAAACCTTGTCTCTCACTCAAAATCAAAAGGAACCCCTGTATCTGATCACTCCAAGAAAAGAATGTTTACCTTTCTCTGAGCTGGTCTCACATAGGCCACATTCACTCACCCTGTAGCAAAAAAATCTCCCTCTAAAAAATAAGCCATGTAAATTATTTCTGTAGAGTTGGTGATTTCTTTAAACAGAAAGAACAGAGTGGTATACTGAATGCAGAACATTGGCCGGGTAATGCAAGAAGTCATTCCTCCTCCCACAGAGCAGCAAGTGAAGGGGGTGCTGGTCCCAGGCTCACCCATATTACAGTGAGAAAAGCCAGCTGAAACAAACTTCATGCTGAGCTTAGGACTCCTCTTCTGCCCCTTTGGGTACCAAGGACAGATTCCAGGTCAGGTGTTGTGCAGTCTAGTTCTGTAAGCCCCAGCACCATTTCTGGAGTTAAGGAGACTCTCTCCTGAATTTCAGAGACAGGAATCTGCCTTCTTGAGCAACTCTGGAGTTAAGGAGACTCTCTCCTGAATTTCGGAGACAGGAATCTGCCCCTTCTTGAGCAATTGCAGTGAAGCACTGTGGAATTTGAGCACAAGTGAATTTTAGAGAAAGGGGAGAGCTGAGTCACACCCTCTCCTGGGTGAGTGCACACTTAGTGCATTTAAGGTCCACCAGGCTGGAGTCCAACTAGTTATTAGCCACATGGTTTCCAGCAAAGAGGAAAATGAAAAAAGTAATCCTTATCATGATGAGAAGCTAGGAATAGGGGCCAAGACCCAAAGAGTAGCCTTATGGTACCAGGAGGATCTCAAACAGGACACAGCCCAGCCTCAAAGTGCTGTATCCTTGGTCAGGGAAGTGATGGTAGGAATATGCTTGACAGGCTCACTGGGAAAGCAGATGGTGATAAAGCCGCAGTTATTAGCCACATGGCTTCCAGCACTGCAGTCCTGCACACCATGACTGTACTGTCAGGCTGGGCCAACGCTGTGAAAGTCTGAGGTGGAATTTTTATATATATTTTTTTAGAGATTTTTGCTACAGGGCATGTGTGTTCACCAGAGACAGAGTAAGAAATCACCCCAGGGGAGATGGCCACACCATAATTCCTTTTCTTCTAGTTTCCTCTCAGGATTTTGAGCAAGCACGCACATGTGCCAGGCCTGACTTTCAAGCTGCCGGGTCTGGGACTTGAACCAAAATTAACTATGTGGGAGTCCAGCAATGTAACCATTATGCCACCTGCTGGTCTTCTGAGGTGAAATTCTAATAGTGTCCAGCTGTGACTTACCAGTCCCCCTGCAGTTTGGCATTTTGACTCCATCAGATTTTGCCTCTGCCATGTTCTTGGAGCTCCTGGGCTTTCCTAGAGCTGGACAGAGGATCAAAATCCCAGTTTCATTCACCAACTAAGAGGCCTTTGGAGAGCGCAGTAATCTGTTCATTGTGGATCAAGTGCTTAAGGTCATGCATCACCCTGATAACTTCACAGAGAAAATACTGCCCTTAGCTGGCTTTTCAGGCCTGCCGTTCACTAGCTGACCTGGGATCTACTTTATCTGGAAGCTGCTACAACATAACACATATTGAAACAAGGTTTCTGACCTAAGGAGCCTGTTCCTGGGCCACTCTGAGTTCTAGAAGGTGCGACAAGTGGGTGACTTTCCCACTGGGACAGGCCTGTCCAAGGGTTGAGGCAGGTACAAGCCCATCAGGCTTGCAGTTGGCTAAGTGATCATTTGGGGACTCCAAAGGGCTGGCTGTACTTTCTCTACTATGTATCTCCAACAGAGAGGGCAGGCTTGGGGAAACTTTGACAGGACTTGGAAAACTCATCAGTTTCTTGGGAGATATGCTGTTATGCTTGGATTATAGCTCCTTGGATCTGGTTTCCCCTCTAACATATGAGTCAATCTCACCCACCATGACTACAGGGTCACTCTCTGCAAGGTGCACTTTAACAACTGTTAGTGAACAGGATCCCAGGACCACATGCCAGAGATGCTCAGCAGAGCCACAGGCTGACAGCCTTCCTAGTGGACACCTTGGCAGTGACATCTATTAAGATGTATTATTTAAGCAATGGCCAAAGCTAGGAACAGGGGGCCAGGACCTAAAGAGTAACCTTATGGTACCAAAAGGATTTCAAACAGGACACAGCCCAGCCTCAAAAGTGGTGTATCCTTGGCCAGGGAAGTGATGGTATGAACATGCTCGGCAGGCTCACTGGGAAAGCAGATGGTGATAAAGCCATGGTTATTAGAAGTTTCTGGAGCTAGTCAATCTCTATGGTCTTCTTTGGCTATCCCAGGTGCTAGGTTCATATACTTCTTTCCAACCAGGCTGCAAAGGCCCATCTGCTCATTTGGTCACAGAGTTTAATTGCCTCTCCACAGCATTACTTCCTGGGAGTAGACTAGCTTTATTACTAACTTAGAAAAGATCAGGTCACATTTGTCTGTAAATATGAAGCCCCTCAATTTTCCTCCCTTTGGAGGTTTTCTTAGAATAATCCCTTTCCCTAGCTAACCTAATCTCAAAGCTCTCATCTCTAAGGGCAAATCTTAGAGTGTGTTGTATCAGAAAGCCAGGAGGTGACTCCAGTCACCAAACAGGCTATTCTAACTTAAGATTGATAAAACTTGAATTCCTGCACCCTCTGTTCTGCCTAGAAGAAACAAGGAGACTTACATGTCCACTACTATTTAGAGTTATGAGTGAATTGCATTTTTATTCACGTTAAGAGTCTCTCCCACCTTGTGTTCTGTTCTATGAATGGCTTACACTTGCACTTGGTGCAGGATCCTGGTGGGAGGAGGCAGGATGGTAAAAACCTCATCACAGAGAAACATGTAACCCAAGTCTATCTGGGTCTCTTAATTGTGCTCTTGCTCCTAGAGACAGGTGTCTCTCTTGGGGCATGACATGCTTCATATTCCAACATTACCACTTGCTGCTCCTTCTTGGCATGAGGGATAAAGGCCAGCATACTGCCCTGCCAAGGAGGACCTATGGGGATACTGTTCCCAGCTCCCAGCGCCTCCAGGATGAGCTGAGACTGCTGGGGATGTGCTTCTGTGGCAGATGGGGTATGAGGAGAGCCCATTCTGCCCTGGGCACCCAGGGCAGCCCTGAGTTTAACAGCCAAAGGGCATGTGGCAAGGGGGTGGGCTGAGGCCCCATATGGTGCCATGGTGGGCAGTGGCACTGCTTGAGGCCAGGCAGGGACACATGCATGGCCCAGTGCCCAAAAGACAAGCAGATGAGCTGCTAGAGAGGGACAGATTCAAGTGTAATCAGGGAGACTGCAGAACATGACAACTCAAGGCTGACTGGGCACCAGTGGCGTGGTGTCGTCAAAGCCACAGTGGCTGGGTGTGATGCCGACACAATGCAGCTCAAGAGAGCAGGCAGCCAGCATTCATGTGGAGAACAGATGACAGTCTGTAAGTGGCTGGCCACAGCTCAGAGCCTAATGGAAGACCTCTGCCCGGCCAGCTCTGTGGACAGCATCTCCCGGGAAGCCCCTGAGGCACTCACATGGCATATCTCTGTGTCCACTCTCTTGCTAGCCTGTTGTACCTGGAAGAAAAGAGCAGAGGGGTGACACTCCACTTGAAATGGCCACTTCCTTTCAATGTGCAGACAGAACAGGGCTGACCTGGGGAAACACTACAGCTGATTGTCAAGTACCTGGGACTGATGGATGAGTGAAAAACAGATGTTCCCTGACTGTGGCTGCAAACCCCCAGCTCAGTTAATCCTGTTGATTCTCTGTGACTACTTGTAGCAGATTTAATAATGCAACAAACCTTCACTTTTTGTCTCATCTGTTTTCCAATTCAGATGCAGGGAGGACAGAGAAGACACACAAAAGCCAGCTTGGAAGACTTCCAAACCCAACACCTTAACTCCAGAGCATGGGCCTGCGAACTCGGCCACTATGCTGTGAATCATCGCTACCCTTAGCAGCCAGGCAGGTCTGTGCCCTGGGCTCTGTGACCATTTACTTGGGGGGACTATCTGCCTTGTGTGGTCATAGGAACAGGATGCATTTGTATGTAATGCTCATGCAGTAGGTGAATACATTTATCCACATTATTATGAGATCTGATTAGATTTGTACTTAGAAAAAGCACAGAGAGGGACCAGCAAATGGCACAATGGTTACATTGCTGGACTTCCAAGTGGTCAACCATGGTTTGAGTCCTGGACTCTGCAGCTTAAAACTCATGCTGGGCATGTGTGTGTGTGTATGACCAAGATCCCAAAAGGAGAATGGAGAAGGGACTTCAGGGTATCCATCCCCCTTGGGGAGTGATTTTTTGCTTTCTGTCTCTCTGGCATGCACATGTGCCCCATAGCAAAAATTGCTCTCTCAAAAAAAAAAAAAAAAAAAAAAAAAAAAGAAAAAGAAAAAAAGAAAAAGCACAGAGAAAAATAATTTTTTGGTAAGTCTAAAATGTCTTTGAGACCAGCAAATGGCATAGTGGTTACATCACTGGATTCACACATGGCTGACTGTGGTTCAAGTCTCGGACGTAGTGGCTTCGAAATCATGCTGGGCATGTGTGTATGCATGCCCAAGATCCCAGGAAGAAAATGGAGAAGGATTGTGGCATGGTCATCCCCTCTCGGGGGTGACTTTTCTCTTTTTCCCCGTCTTTATTTCTCTCTCTGGTAAGTGCATGTGCCGTAAGGCAAAAACCTATAAAATAAATAAATAAATAAAATAAAACAAAATGCCTCGTAATAACCATTAAAATAAATAAACACAATTTAAAATCTAGTCAACTGAAATAAATGTGACTGTTAGTCAGGAAACCTCAATGAGGGAAATAAGATCTATAAAGGTCTTAAGAAAAATAAAAGTTAAAAAATAAACATTCCTTGAGACAGAAGTAATGAACTGAAAGACTCACTGGAGAGCCAATGATACCTTTCCCCACATGCCACTCACAGGGCTGCTGCTCCCACTGTATAGGCCCCCACCATAGCTTCACTTTCTCCCTGTCCTGTCAACACTCGGAGTAACATGTGGGACAATTCCTTGTGCCTGCTCAGACATACTGCAGCACACATGGCTGTGCCTGACCATGAGGCCAGAACTATGCAGTCTGGGGCTGGCAGTCAGTGTCTAGAACTGGCAGTGAAGGTCCTTCAGTAAAACACTCACACACTCTGGACTTCGAGGCTCAACCAGCAGACCAACCACAGCAATGTGTCTTCCTTAACTTGTTTCAGCCTCGCTTTGAGTATATCCAAGTAGATATTCCCTTGTGTTAGCTACAACCTTGGAATTCAATACAGAATTCTCTTGTTGGATTTTTCTAAGCCCATTTTTGGCTGACCACTGACTTTGCTGGCCTTCAGGCCAGGGCTTGGTAATACTATTTTAGGGTTCAGTAGCAGCAGCAGACAAGCTATCCAAGGGAGAGAACTGCTTTGATCACTGCTCCCTCTTCAGAGTTGAAGGACATGTTAGTGAACAAGCTGGGTGTCCAAGTCCCAGGCACACATGCTGTGCATGGAGACTTGCAGGGTGAGAGGATGTCATGGGAACCTGTGGAAGCACTGGCTCAGGGTGAAGGTACCACCAGAAGCTGCAGGGCAGTCATGTACAAAGGCAACCCAAAGTGAAACATACTTCTCTCTGTCAGCCTTGTAGGTATGGGCTATCTCTGGTACCAGAGGGTCTTCAGGGTTGGGGTCGCAGAGCAGGGAACAGACGGACAGGAGAACTGCAGAGAAAAGAAAAGTTGGGTTGACTACAGCCACCAGGTGGGACGGGGAGCCTCCCTAAACTGCACTACTGGCCAAGCAGCCACCTTCCTGGGCATCTCACCTAAACACTGGTTCTATGTCCCATGGTCAGTAAGCTTTGTGGTGGGTCCCAACCTCAGCCCTCCCCCTGAAGAGCCCACTGTTTCAGACTCCACCATGCCCCATACCAGCTGTCTTCTTCTTTTTTTTTTTTTTTTTTTTGGAGGAGGAAAATAGCCACTGTTTATTTACTGACCAGATTATAAAAATAATCATGGTGGATACCTTAGTTCATCCTTCCAATAAGTCTGCTGATCTGGTCTTCCCTGTTGTCAGCACCTCCACCTTCTACAAAATGGGTGGTCTTTTTCTTCATTCCACCTTGCGGAGAAAATATTTTTAAGGGCCACAGGAAGTTATTTGCTTCTTTGAAACGTTTTCAAACAGTATAGATTTCAAGAATCAGAACCTCCATGCAGATGACGCCAAATTTACCAAGAGATCGAGCAGTCAGAGTTATCTGTCAAAGCAATTTGTTTCTTATTGATTTTGCCATAACCACACTTGCAGAACAGTTCATTTACTGACTTCGGGTTCGGGTACCCCCATAGAATATATGGTTCCACAATTCTCAGCATGTTACTTGAGGCTTTGTTGAGCTTAACAAAAGTGCCATTGAAGATCTGGCAAAGATGAAGAAGCTGTAACACCTTTCAAACCTTTGGGCTCAGTCCACTGGTACCTCTGATTCTGGTGACAAATGCCAATTTAGGTTCTGCAGGTACATAGAAGTTGCCAGCTTTTCTTGCCTCTCTGGCCATGCAAATCTCAGTTCTGTACATCTGTCTATATTCCTTATGATAGTGCTTAGCTTTTTCATAGATAAGCTTCCTCCTTGCCTTTTGAAGCATCTTTTGAGCAAATTTTTTTCTGTGGAGCTTGATCTTCAGCTTGCAAAATTCCTTTGCTTTTTCTTAAGCGTTCCTGACACAGCAGGAACATTTTTCTTGGTTTCTGTTGCAGCAGGAACCTTCTTTTTCTTCTCTTAAATGCCCTCCATGGTTCTAGCCAGAAAAGAGGACCCAGCTGTTTCCAAATAAGGAACTGTGTGACTTGTCCAAGGTCACAGACTTGGATCATGTGGTCAAAGGGTATACCAAGGCTCTGAACCAGGTCTGTGGCCACCAAGCAAGTGCAGATCCCATTTTTCCTGCCCTCTGAACTCTTCAAAGCCCTGAGCTCAGTGTCCAGTGCAGTATTCTGGAGATTCTGGGGTCCCAGATGGAAGTATCCAGTCACCCCTGGCCTGGCTCCAGACCCAGCACATGACTCCAAACCCAAACCATGGGTTGGAGGCTGGGCACAGTTCCCCCAGGCACCTGCCTCCTGTCCTCCACCCGAAGCACGCTCCCTGCCACACAGCTTTCCTCCACCCTTCCTGACCTTGTGCTTCAGTTACACGGCCTGGTTCTACCTCGTAGCTCTCCTCATGTACTTCCCTGTCTCAGGAAGGTGATGAACCACAGCTCCAAGCCCTTTGCAGTACTGCCTCCACAGGGATTCACACCCCCCAAGCAGCTGGCCTAGTGCCCTGGACCTGCCAGGCCCACATCTGCAGTGCCTCTATTGCCTGAAGTCCTGTATGGATGTTTTTTGGATTGGTTTCTTCACACCCCACCATTGCCCAAGGCTACATTCAGCTCTCACATGCACCCACAGCCCACTCAGCCCTATCTAGGGGAGAGGACATTTCTCCATTGGCTGTGAGGTCCCTGGAACAAGTCTCTTTTTTGTGGGTGTGACACGGGCCTTTATTAGTCAGGCCAGGGTGTCTAGTAGCTTAGGTGGAGCATGCCTTTGTGCTGGCTCCCATTTGCCTCTCCTAGGAGTTCAGGACTCAGCCCAGGAGAGAGAAGTGTCCAGGCAAGGGTGGCAGGCAGAGCCAGGATAAAACATACAGGGCTGGGACCCAAAAGGGGCTCAAGGTGACAAAGGAAATGTGGGGGTGCTAGGCCATCCACATAAAGCATCCTTTGGGGCGAAGAGGAGCTGTTTGACCAGCAGGTCCTTCTATACTTGCCAGGAATGGGATGGCTCAGGAGGAAAGATTCCCCTAGAGATTCCCTTTTGTGCCCTTCGGGCCATCAGCATCTCCCAGATACTGTCTTTGGCTTCCTAACACGCCATTCCACGTAGGATTTTTTCTGTTCCAGTTCTTTAATTTTTCCTTCTGCTATTTTCTGTTTTTCTAGCAGCTGATTGAGAATTACCTCCTTTGATTGAAGAATAAACATTCTTTCTACACCTTCAAACATATTAGTCTCATCTACCAAAGTCATAATCTCTGTAAGATGTGTTTTTTCGTTCTGTTCAATCTGTATGTCTGTAAGCTTCACCTTCTGTTGAGTGTGAATAACTTTGGCTTGAAGCTCTGTGAAAACCTTCTTCAATGCCAGATCCATGGGGACCACCATCTTGATACACTCTATCAAGTCCATGTCTCTTGCTCCCATGGGACAGTTCTGAGCATCCAATGAACAACTGCTGAGAACCACCAGGGTGTGTATGCTGGGTTCCCGCATGCTACCTCTCTGTGGTATAAGGACTTCCCTGAGGCACAGTGCTAGGGGTGCTGTGTGATTGGGAAAGCTGCCTATTCTCACTGAGCTCCAGTTAGCATGGAGTAAATGAGCTGAGACAGGCCAGCAGAGCCTGCTCTCAGCATCTCTACCTTTTGACACGGTCAGTGCTGGCGACCACTGGGACCGCAGGATGTCAAGGCAGATACTGCCATTGGTGTTGATGTTGGGGTGGTAAATTTTGGTTGTGAACGCAACCTGCAGAGAGGAGAGATCCAAGTCAGACACCCCAAGAAATGTCAGGAGCATGAATCAAGCACAGCAGGAGCAGCCGGTACTGAGCCCGCAGAGGGTAAGCTTGCTGCACAGTCCTTGGGGAGCCGGACCTCACCCGAGCCCTGACAGGAAGCAGGAGGGGGTGACCTTAGAGAAGCCCCCCACATGCTCTCTGCTAGATTCTCATTCTGAACATAGGATGTTGACACCATCTCCCCTACAGTAGGTCCTCTAAACAGCAAAAGGGTGGGTGGTGGGAAGTTTCAGAATGGCTTTGACTATGAGGAAGAGGAGGACACAGAGCCACTGTGGGAACACCAGACAGAACTGATTCTAATCCCCTGCTTAGCTGTGGATTTAGTCTAGCTAGCTAGGATAACACTGGTATTTCACTCAGATGCATGGGTGACATCAGATAGATGGTCAGAGGTAAGCCCAGGCTGCGAGTCCTCCCCCACCTCTATCTCACCTTTGGCAGAAGCACCCTTCTCAGAGTTCAGCCTTCAAATACCCTTGCACTTTTTTTTTTTTTTTGCGAGGTTTTTGCTATAGGGCGTGTGCGCTTGCCGGACAGACAGAGATAGAGATAGAAAGCGAGAAATCACCCCCCAGGGGGGATGGTCATGCCACAATCCCTTGCCCTCCAGTCTCGTGTTGGGATCTTGGGCATGCACACACACGTGCCCGGCATGAGTTTAAGCCACTGGGTCCGGGATGCAAACTGCGGTCGACTACGTGGGAGTCCAGCGACATAGCCATTACGCTAACTGCTGGTCCCAACCCCTGCACATTTTGAGTGGGCAGGGATATCACTGTGGCAGAAGACATAATCAGCCTCAGTGTCCCCAAGGTGGTTCCTGATGAATTCAAGTTACATGTATACAACGGAACATTTTTTTTAAGAGAGATTTTTGTTACAGGGCTCGTGTGCTTGCTGGACAGACAGACGAAGACCGAGAGACATAAAGCAAGAGATCACCCCTGGGGGGGATGGCCAAGCTGCAATACCTTCTCCTCCATTCCCCTCTAGGGATTAGGGCAGACACACATGTGCCCAGTGTGAGTTTCAAGCTGTTGAATCCAGGACTCAAAGTGTGGTTGGCCATGTGAGAGTCCAATGATGTAGCCACTATGCCATTTGCTGGTCTCACACAACAAAATATTCTACAGCTGCTCAGAGAGAGCGAGTGCTGGTCAAGTGCATCTGCAGAATAATCTCTGAGATGTGCTGCTAATGGGTAAAGTGAGATGCAGCCTCCTGGTAAGGTCTTCTCCACTTCGTGCAACAAGTTAGGGAACATACTGCAGGCCTGTGTGGTGGGGAGGATGCACAGAGAGAAGCAAGCACAGGAGGCCTTGCAACTCTGTGGAGAGCTGGCCAAAGCTGGAGGGAGGAAACAAAGAGGCCCTGTTTTCACTGCATACCATTGGGTTTTTTCCTCCTAACTGTCCACAAGTCACTTCTTTGAATGACTGTCCAGGACCTCAGGATCCTCATTATATACAGGGACAGACTGAGGGACCCAGAGAGTCAGTCCCATGATGTGTGAGCACTGAGTCTGATGCAGCCTGCACCATCATAGGAGTATGACAAGAATGGGGCCCACCTCAGAGCTACCCCCACCCCAGTGGCCAGCAGGGATCCTGCACAGGGGTAGCCATGGTCCTATTTCCCAGGATAGGTGAATGTGCAAATACCGTTTATAATTACCTACAACTATCTGTGTGTCTGAGACAGTCTATAATAAGTTGTTCGTTGTGTTTTTGTATTTGAAGAATTCACTTCAGAACATGAGACAATAAGGGCTGTATATGAGCCTGGACATCTGTTACCATATGACCTCCCAGGAAGGAACACACTTCAAAGGGTGTTGGGCATTAACTGTCTCAGTATCTCCTAGAAGGAGGCCATGCAACCTTGCCAGATTCCTCCTGTTGTCAAAACTTCCTTGCCATGGAGGGACTGGCAGTTAGTGTAATGGCTATGTCACTGGACTCCCATGTAGTCGACCATGGTTCGCGTCCCGAACCCGGTGGCTTAAAACTCATGCTAGGCGCATGCGTGCGTGCCCAAGATCTCGAGAGGAGAATGGAGGAGAAGGGATTGCGGTGTGGCCATCCCTCCTGGGGGGTGATTTTCTCGCTTTCTATCTCTCTGTCTCTCTCTGTCTGTCTGGTGAGCCCACACGCCCTATAGCAAAAACCTCTCAAAAAAAAAAAACAACAACAACAACAACAAAAACAACTTCCTTGCCAAAATATAAACCTGGTGATTTCCCTCAGCTTTTTTTTCCCCTTACAATTTTAAAAAGACAGAAGCAACCTTTTCTCTTGTACAGTATCAACTCCATCTTCTAACTCACCAGCTCATTCAGAGCCAGGTGGTGGTGCTGTGGTAACAACTGGACTGAGATAGGAAAGGTCTGGAGTTCATGTCCTGGGACCTCCCTAAGCACACTGAGCGTGAGTATGCACCTGTGATCTGGGCCCGCTAAGACTGGGTATGGATTGCAGTGTGAACACCCTGTTGGGGTTGCCTGTCTCTCTTTCTGTCTCCCTCTCTCTCATGGAAGAAAGAAACTTATTTAGTCACTGTTTACACTTTGTCCTTGGGCAGAGAGAGCGCCTGAAAATGCACAAGAGCACTGCAAGACCATAGCTTATGAGCTGCTGACATGCAAATGGTGACAGAAGCTGCAACAGCACCATCTTGTAAGACTTGGCTATGGACTCTCTACAGGGACTAAAGAGGGGCCAGGATCAGAGGAACCTCATGAAAGAGCCCACATGTACCAGCTCACAGAGCTACTTTAGCATCTATCTGCCCTGCCCAGCACACCCCACTGCCTTGCCCAATGCTGAGAAGGCCTCCAGAATCTGGAATGAGTTTAACCATGACTTAATACCCAGGCACAAGTGGCCTCTGGTGGCCAAGATGAACAGAGCTGTGGATGAGCCACTGAGTGATCAGGGCCCACCTAGAGTTGTGAGACACTGTACAGGGGCTATGGGCTAGGAACCAACTTAGGCTCCCGAGTGGGTCACATTGAGACATGTAACTTTATTCCTGGAAAGATGTTCTAGGCTCCAAAGGGGGACATTTGACAATAGCATTGATTATGAAAGACCAGGGATATCGAGGTACTACTACAGACTGCCACAAGGAGACAACCTGACAATAAATGGGTCCAGGAACCCAAGGTGTTAGTGGGAATTGGCATGTTCTGAACTATGTCTTTAGCATATTTTAAAGTCCCGAGATCATGTTGGTCCCTGGTCTTGACTGCTGTCATCCAGGACCACATATGGCAACATAGGGAAGCTCTCTGTATTATTTTCAACTTTTTTCTGAGTCTAAAGTTAATTGAAAATAAAAGTTTTAAAAATTAAAGTATTTTGGGGCCATCAGGTGGTGTGGTGATTAAGGCACTGGACTCCCACATGGCTGCCTATGGTTTGGGCCCTAGACCTGGCAGCTTGAAAATCATCCTGGGTGTATGTGTGTGTGTGCACCCAAAATCCCAGGAGGAGAATGGAGAAGGGATTGCAGTGACCACCCCCTCTAGAAGGTGATTTCTTTTTTTTTTAACATTTCTCTCTCGTGAGTACATATGCCCTGTGGCAAAAATCGTAGGAAAAAAAAAGGTGACATAAATTAGCCCAGCTGCAGCGGCATAGGTGGCAATGTACAGTGCTGTAGTGCTGGAATTAATGTGGCCAACCATGAGTTTAGATACTGAGTCGACCTGAAACACACCAGGTGCCCACATGCACAAGATCACGATGAGCTAGAGGGCAGGGGAAGAGGACTGCAGTGTAATGAAATCCTGTCGAGGATGTCCTCTTCCTCTTTCTTTCTCTCAGTAAAATAAACTTTAAAAAATGTACTATGGGGAGACCAGCAGATGGTGCAATGGTTACATCGCTGGACTCCCCACATGGCCAACCATGGTTCAAGTCCCAGACCTGGAGGCTTAAAACTCATGCTGGGCACATGTGCATGTGTGCCCAAAATCTCAAGAGGAGAATAGAGGAGAAGGGATTGCAGTGTGGCCAACTCTCCTGGGGGATGATTTCTCGCTTTCTGTCTCTCCAGCAAGCACATGTACCCTATAGCAAAAATCTTTCTTCTTAAAAAATAGTATTGTGGGGGACCAGCAGTTAGCGTAATGGCTATGTCGCTGGACTCCCATGTAGTCGACTGCGATTCGCGTCCCGGACCCGGTGGCTTAAAACTCACGCCGGGTGTGTGTGCGAGCATGCCCAAGATCCCGAGAGGAGACTGGAGGAGAAGGGATTGCGGTGTGGCCATCCCCCTAGGGGAGTGATTTCTCGCTTTCTGTCTCTCTCTCTCTGTCTGTCTTTCTGGTGAGTGCACACACCCTATAGCAAAAACCTCTCCAAAAAAAAAAAAGTATTGTGGGACTGGCAGGTGGCGTGGTGATTAGAGCGCTAGATTCCCACATGGCTGACTGTGGTTCAATTCCTGGACCTGGCAGCTTGCTTTCTTACTTTCCCTCTTGCTCTCTGTGCATCTCTCTCTGATAAAAATGAATAATAATAATAATAAAATAAAATAATAAATAAATAATTTTTTAAAAAGTATTGGACCCGGCAGGTGGCATGGTGGTTAACGTGCTGGATTTTCACATGGCAGACTGTGGTTTGAGTCCCTGACCTGGTGGCTTCCTTTCTCACTTTCCCTTTCTCTCTTTTTCTGTCTCTTTCTGGTCAAATTAAAAAAATTAATAAATGAAATAAATAATTCTTTAAAAAAAAAAAAGAAGTACCATGGGGAGCAGGAGGTAGGGTGGTGGTTATGGTGCTGGACTCCCACATAAGCAACTGTGATTCGAGTTCCAGATGTGGCAGCTTGCTTTCTCACTCTCCTTTTCTCTCTGACTCTCTCTGGTGAGCACATGTGCCCTACAGCAAATTAAAAGGTAATAATATAAAAAATAAATAAATAAATAAATAAATAAATAAAAAATAAATCACAAAACAAAACAAAAAGGTAATAATAATGATAAATAAAAATATTTTTAAAAGTACCATGTATACCGAGGGCCCACATGTGAGTTACAGCCTGTCCTGTGGGTGTCACTTTCTAACATCTGTACCTCCCTCTTCTTCTGACCCCCCACAACCAGCTGTACTATGACTGTGGAGTCTTGCCAAGCCTCACCACTGTTCCTATCCCACTCATGACAGCATGATCCTTTGGGCAGGTAGGTCCCATCAAATCACTCCTTTGTCAGCCCCAGTAGATGCTCATATGTTAGCTTTGGGGACCCCACCCCTAGGGCTGGGCCCCCTGGCCTTCCTCATAGCCCCAAGATTCCTCGTGCACACAGATGTACTCCCTGTGAATCTCTCCTTTGTTCCAGCCTTCATGGTGCTCCCACCTCAGGATGATCTCCCTGTACCCTAGCTCCTGTTGCCGACCCAGCTTGCTTCTCTGCAGTGCTAACCAGCTCACACATTGAGTATTTTCTCTCTCCTCAATGGCACAGAGCTTGAGGGAAGACAGGGCAGGTTCTTCCCTGACAAGTGAAGCCCCAGGGAGTGAATGTAGGCAGTGCTGGGGCAAGGCAACTGCAGGCAGGACACCCCAGCTACACCCTAAGATGTGCAGGGCAGTGTGGCCAGGCAGTTCCATAGTCTCTCCCCCATGGTCCTTGGAGGCTCCACTGAGGGGAATAGTGTGGGTTTGAAGGGTATAGGAAGGCCTGCTAGACTTCTAACTGCATAAAGAAAACTGCAGTTGTAAGAAGAGATGATCAGCCAGGGCCCAAGACCAGGGTATCCCACCTTAGCAATGGTGACACTTGGGCTAGGTCATTCTGTTGTGGAAAGTGGGGTATTCTGTGTGCTACAGAGAGTTGAGCAGCATTTCTGGCCTTCACCCACTAGATATTAATAGCAAGTTTCTCCCTGCTTCCCCAACCCCTGCCAGTTTTCTTAACCTAAAATATCCCAAGATGTTTCCCAAGAGCAGGTGGCAAAAGCACCCCAGTTGAGACGCCCTGTCCAAGATTGCAAGTAAGGGCCTGCAAAGAATGGAAATGGGCCCTGAAACAGAACCTGACTTTGCCAGGACTGCGAAGAGCATCAGGAAACCATAACTGTATGAGGAGGCCAGCTCACCACCTGACCCTTGCTTACAATAGAGACTGTTTCAAAAGTGAGAGCCTTCAGGGAGGAGCAACAGGCCCTTGTGAGAGGCACATTTGTGGTTCCTTTCACTAGGGACTTGAGAAGGGCTTTCGTCATTTGCTGTCCTCCATCTGGATGTCAGGGAGCTGGGGAGCCTTACCTTTGGGGGCTTGAAAGGGTAATCTGTAGGGAAGTGGATGGTCAGGAAGAACACGCCTCCTTGGTAAGGACTGTCATTCTGGAAAGCCGAGAAACAGAAAGAGGTCGATGCGTGCGCTAAATATGAAGTGCAGGAAGTAAGGAGGAGTGGCGCCCACAGGGGTACCTACCGGGCCCATGATGGTGGCCTGCCAGTGGAACACTGCAAGGCAAGGAAAGATGGCATGTGAGAGAACAGTAATCACTGCTGAAGAGGCCCTACTGGGCCTAGAGGGGGCTGTCTACCCAGATTGCCCTCTCTGTGACATCAGATGTGTAGTCAGGCTTCCCAAAACCACCTTCAGGTTTGACTATGTGCTGAGACTCCAAGATCTCTTAGCAGGCCACTGTGCTTCCAGGTCTGGTTTATTACAAGAAACAAAACAGACTAACACAATACTAATGGGTCCTAATACAAGCACCCACTGTCCCTGTGGAGTAGGATGTAATAGCAGAATATGGCCAGCTAGGGAAGTTCCCTTGAACCCAGTATTCATGTACTTTGGGCTCCATGACTGAGTGCTCACTGGGCTGATCTCAGTCTCCAGCCCCAGGTATGTCCAAAATCTCTGCACAGATGACATGCTCAGTCTACCTGGCATGGCCAGTTAGGCCAAAAATCACACTGTTGGTGTGAGTCAAAACCTCCAGGCAAACAAAGACAGTTCTATCTGGCACAATATCTTAGTGATCACCTCCCAGGGGTTGAGGACAAAGGCTAGATCTTTTCCAGGGCAAGATTAAATCCTTTACCACACAGGTGCCAATAACTACAATTCTAGCCTCTCTTTGCAAGACTTAAGCCACTTTCCATATTGATCTTCCAAACCTTCCTATTCTTTGTCCCCTCGATTCACTCTGGAGCCTCGTCCTTTCCTAGGGTGGATCCCCTGTGGCTGTACATAACACCTGAGCCCCCAGTGTTTCAGGCTGCCTTCCTGCTCTGCCAACCCCATCACCTCTTTCTGTCCCATCAATCTATCTGGCCTGGGTATTCTGTGAACGGAATCCCACAGTATGCGTCACTTTCTGTCTGGCTTATTTCCCTGGGAAGATTTCCAGGGTTCATCGTGTTGTAGGATGAGTTAGAACCATGTCATGTTTATCCACTTGCCAACTGATGTGCACTTACTTGGGCTGTCACCATCTTGTGACCACTGTAAACAAAAGTGCTGTGAACACAGGCACAAAGCTCTGTTTGAGAACAGTTTAATTATCTGGGGTCTGTTTCTGCAACACCACCTTCCTTTGACATAAAGTGTCTTCTCTCCCTACCTATTTTTCTCACAGCTGTGGCTATTGCAGCCTCACAGTAAAAGATAGTGTCACAGAACCCAAAAAGCCTACAGACAGGAGGCAAGATGAGTGAGGCTGGAAACCCTGGTGCTGGCCATATGGGACCCAGAGGGCTAGCTGTGTCACTTCTGGACCCCCTACCCAGCAGCTGCCTGGCCTGGAGCTGTGCCTTCAGTCTCCCAAGAGGCAAGTAGTCCACCATCTACCCCATCAGCCTCCAGCTCTGCTCCTGAGGGCAGCTATATCAGGTCCCCTACCACCAGTGTCAAGATAGTATCGACATGGAGGGGCCAGCAGTAATTGGTGTAATTGTTAAGTGGCTGGACTCCCATGTAGTCGGCCATGATTTGAGTGCTGGACCTGGTGGCTTAAACTTAGGCCAGGCACGTGTGTATGTGTGCGTACCCAAGATCCTGAGAGAAAAATGGAGAAAGGATTGCGGCATGGCCATCCCTCCTGGGGGGTGATGATTTCTCGCTTTCTGTCTCTCTGTCTCTCTCTAGCTTTCTGGTAAGCGCACATGCCCTACAGCAAAAACCTCTAAGAAAAGAGACAGTATCTTCATGGATACCCATAGTATGACTTGGTCAGAGGCACCTTCTGGAAGCCATTGTGCCTCAGGACAGGCTGGCCTTCTCATGCCACAGAGGAGGGAGGCAGAGGTTCCACTGCGGGTGTAACCTGAGGAGTCACCTGCTGGGAATTCACTGTTCCAAGGAATAAAAAAGCAATTCATTACCCCAATGAAGGAAAAACCAACGCACTACCAAAGGAAAAGAACCAGCTGGCTTCCTTATAAACTGCTCAGTCGGTAAATGTGGGATCTTAACTGTAGGGCTCCTGTGGCTGGAAGTCACAGAGGATACTTACAATCATCACCCACAGGTCCCGCAGAACACTGGGCAGGTGGGTCCCTCTGTAGGTCGGCTAATTCCTAGAACATGAGACAGAGAGTCAGGGTTTGTGTGTTCCTGTGGTTCTGCCAGTCCTTGCATCCAGAATGAATTCTGCAGGGAGAGGGCTGGCAACTGGTAGGCCATAGGTCCTATCCCAGCTGAGAAAATACTAGAGAATAATCTTTTTCTATTTTATAAGTGGGAACTAAGAGGTGAAGTTACTTTCCAGGGTTACAGAGCTGGAAGAGGGCAGGTAAGGAGCCAGTCACTTGTAGGTCTTACCCTCAAGCCTATCCTCCCATCAAACTAAAAGGAGTTGTCCCATCCCAAGTCCTCAGGACAGGACAAAGGAGAGCTCTCTGGGCAAGGACAGGGAGCTGCTAGCTCTGGGTGAGTGGGTTAAAGTGAGCAGTGGTGAGTTTAGGATGAGGCTCTGGTATCTCCTTCTCTCCTCCAACCCCACCCCCAAATTCCTCACCCATTCACTGAGTGGCAAGTCCTAGAGCTCAGAAGCCAAAGTCTAGCATTGCTAACAGATATGCCATAAGGGTTAGCAACAGTGAGATCACTTTGTGTGAGTGGTCCCTAAATGTGACCCGGCCCATAATGAGCCTCCAGGTCAAGCTTTTAGGTTTTACTTTGCATGTGTGAGTGTTTGCTAATAGTTTAGGTTCCAGACCTTAGCAAACTCTAAAAGGAAGAACGTAAGGAAGGGGAAGGATGGTATACTGTGTGGGTGGGGAACTCCTGAGGGGTGGTGGGCAAACTGGGGCCCTACGCACATACTGAGTTCAGAGCTGGTTGATGACTCTCAGACCTGCTTGGACAAAGTCCAGCATCGTTTCACCATGAAGACCCTCTTGACCCACTTGTCTATGGGTACGAAGATCATTTTAGTAATACCACCTTTCTGGCTAGCCTATACTCAGTGGAACCCCAGAACACTGTGAAGACAGATCCTGCAGAGCCATATAACCAGGCAAGGCTGGCGAAGTCAGCAGAAGAGGCCAGGTCCTCACAGCTTGAGAGGTCTTTCCACATCTTTACATCTTTGCATGGGAAGTGCCCAGAATCCATGTCCCTTCTTCAGGGATGAAATGGGCATGTAAGAAAATAGCTTGGGGCGCGGGGCGCCCGGCGGAAGCCGCGCGGGGGGCGCGGGAGCTCATGCCCCCGGAGCGGCGGCGCCCGCCAACGAAAGAAGGCCCCCGCAGAAGCAGCAG
>NW_006204006.1:58231-67712 GCF_000334495.1 Tupaia belangeri chinensis | reverse complement strand
GGGGGGGCGGAAGGCATTGAGGGCAATCATGAATGTCAGGGACAATGGAGGAGGAAGATGGGACATGGCAGAGGGTGGGGATGGGGAACCTAGGATGGCAAAACAAAAGGCAAGGTATGCAGGACACAAAAATTGGGAAATCATTTGCTGAGAACATATATGTCGATGTGCTTGATTGAGCCAATGCACAGTGTATTTTGGATGGAAAATTCATATGTGTGTTGTGATGAGAAAAGAAACATTTATAATAATAAAAAAAAAAACTTGAATTTTAAAGACATTGGCATGGTTTTCATATTAAAAACAATATTCCTAAAAAAAAAAAAAAAATAGCTTGGGGCTGGCAGGTGGTGTGGTGGTTAAAGGAGCTGTATTACCACATGGCCAACCTCAGTTTGAGTCCCAGACCTGGTGGCTTGCCTTCTCACTTTCCCTTTCTCTCTTTCTCTCTCTGCTCAAGGTAAAAATATTAACAAATGGGATGAAATAAATAATTCTTTTTTTTAAAAAAAGCCGGGGACCAGCAGTTAGCATAATGGCTATGTCGCTGGACTCCATGTAGTCGACCATGGTTTGCGTCCTGGACCTGGTGGCTTAAAACTCACGCCAGGCGTGTGTGCGTGCGTGCCCAAGATCCTGAGAGGAGAATGGCGAAGACGGTATTGGATTGCGGCATGGCCATCCCCCCAGCGGGTGATTTCTTCCTTTCTGTCTCTCTGTCTCTCTGTCTGGCGAGTGCACATGCCCTATAGCAAAAACCTCTAAAAAAAAAAGCCTAAGTGATTCATTTTCAAGAATAGTTTAACAAAAGCTGCCTGATGAGCTTGCAGAAGTAACAACTCCAAAAAAGCATACATTCCCAAAAAGTCCCTGAACAAACAAAACCCAGAAGCAACACATCACCCTTGAGAAACTACTTTAACTACTTTTCAAGAGAGGGGTTGGTCACCAGTCCTTTGTTCTTTTTTTTTAAGGTTTTTGCCATAGGACATGTGTGCTCACTGGAGTGAGGTAGTGAGAGGGAAAGTGAGAAATCATCTCTTGGAGGGGATGAACACACCTCAATTCATTCTCCTTCATTTTCCTCCTGACTTTTGGCTCTCATGTATACATGCCTGGCTTGAGTTTCAAGTCACCAGATCCAAGACTTGAACCCCAGTTGGTGTGTGGAGTCCAGTGCCTTCACCACTATGCCAACTGCTGGCCTCCTTTGTTCCTTTTCACTTCTTGGTTCTTCTCACTCCTCAGGACATTTGTCAAACCTTTCTGTGAGCTTGTCCTGAGCCTATGCCTTTCCACCAGACAAGGGAGGGAGGGGGATGTCCAGGAATATTGTATAGCTCATAGTAATCAGTCAATGAGGAACCAGGGAGAGACTTATGCACTAGGGGATAAATTTCATTTTTAAAAATTATTTTATTTATTTATTTATTTATTTTGGAGGGGAGAGGTTTTTGCTATAGGGTACATACACTTGCCAGAAAGACAACAACAGACAGAGAGACAGAAAGCAAGAAATCACAATCACCCCCCCTGGGGGGATGACCATGCCGCAATCCCTCCTCCTCCATTCTCCTCTTGGGATCTTGGGCATACATGCACACGTGCCTGTTACTGTTATTATTTTTAATTTGACCAGAGAGACTGAGACAGAGAGAGAGGGGAAAAGTGAGAAAGCAAGCCTTCATATCCAGGATGTGAATCATGGTCAGCCATGTGGAAGCCCAGAGTGCCTTAAACACCAGGCCATCTGCTGGCCCCAGGGGAATAAATTTCTCATTCTAACCATTTCAAGTGTGCCTGCCCATCAGACACCTGATCTTGCAAGACTGCCATTAAAGTCTCACTTTGCTGTGTCCTGTGTCTTTGTGTCCATTCTTTGGCACTGGACGAGTGAGCATGTTTCTCACAGCTAGTTATTAGTACTTAATGATTCTTGAAAGCCTATAAGTGGGTCCTTATTGACAAAGACCAACCAACCCCATCAAATTTCAAATGTGAAATAGCCTTTTGAGGAGGAGCAGTGTGACTTGGAGAAAACAAACCCACTTGTGTATGGCGCCTGACAAGGCAGAAGCCTTACGTCCAAGCCCCAGCACCATCACTTGGAAAATTATTTGCCTTCTTTGGGACTCAATATAATTTTCTTGTAGATTATAATTAACAATACCTGACAGCTTGCCAGCACTACTGTGTGGCTAGAAAATTTTAATGTGTATAATAAGCACAAGAGCGCCTCAAAAAACCCAACGTCAACAGCATGTGAAGGCGTACCACTAGTATTATAAAGAGGGGGAGGAGAAGTGGGTAGAGAAAAATGTATGTATTATTTAAGACGACTTAAGAAAATAATGAACTGGCTCTGGGACCTAGTAGTTAGGGGAGCCAGATCACACATGGACTACCCAGCTGTCTGATCCTGGCCCTGGCTGCTTGGAAAACATGTCGGGCATTTGTGTGTTACTCAAATCCTAACAAGATGGAGAAATGGAAAAGGGATTGGATGTGACCACGCCCTACAGGGAGGTGTCTTTCTTCCTATTTCTCTACCATTTTCCCTTCCCCCCTGTTGCCAGCTAAAATGCGGCCATTTGTGTGAATAATCGAGAGGTGGAGCAAAAAGGAAGAAAATTCGTTTATTGAGCTGTGTTTGAGCATGGGCTGGTCAAGAGCTAACAAGCTTACAACCAACTTCCAGAACAGAAATTTCCAGCATGTTATATACCACTATACTTCTTATTTATTCATTGTTAGCTATAAAGAAAATTTAACTAGTTCAATACTACCCCTACCCTCATGATTTTCCTAAAATTGTCCCTGTACAACTTTTTCTTTTCACATGGCATTTATGACTATGTTTTTGTTCTTATGGCAATGCTGAACCCATTAACTCAGACTTGTGGAAAGCTATAACATATTTTCTTTAAGCTATACTGTTTTAACAAAACTATCTAAACATCTGTGAAGAATTATTATGTTAAACAATAACATTATTACAATCTTCCTCATCTAACCTGTTACTTTGGGTCCCTTAAGCAAACATTCCCATCTCTTAAGATTTCTTGCCTGAGATCCCAGTCCTGGCTGCATTCTTGGGACCACTGTCTAAACAAGTGTCTTAAGTGTCCTCTTCTAAGGAAACAGGCTTATTTGTTACAATGGTTACAGATTACATTAGTTACAGAAGCTATAAACACCAGTTACCCTTTAAAATATAAGAAAGAGGAATAAAGAAAAAAAGGGTTAACTTTTTGTTAAAAGAATTATTTAATTTTTGTTTTAAAATTTGACCAGAGAGAGACAGAAAGAAAAGGAAAGTGAGAAAGTAAGCTACCAGATCCAGGACTCGAACTACAGTCAGTCATGTGGGAGTCTAGCACCTTAACCGTTACACCTGTTTTGTTTTGTTTTCCTGTTATATCTCTGGCAAGCACACATTCCCTCTGGCAAAACCAAAAACAAACAAACAAATAAAACAGAAAGAAAACCAAAACCCCCTGGTAATATTGGTTGCCCCAAGGAGGAGAACTGAACATATGGGGTCAAGAGTGGGGTCAGGGGCCTGCAGGTAACATAGTGGTTAGGGTGCTGGACTCCTACATGGATGACCACGGTCCGAGTCCCAGACCTGGTAGCTTACTTTCTCACTTTCCCCTCTCTCTCTGTCTTTATCTCTCTGGTCAAATTTTTAAAATATTAATAATGATGGGACCAGCAGTTAGTATAATGGCTATGTTGCTGGACTCCCATGTAGTCGGCCATGGTTCGAGTCCTGGACCTGGTGGCTTTAAACTCATGCTGGGTGCCTGTGCGTGCGTGCCTGAGATCCTGAGAAGAGAATGGAGGAGAAAAGATTGCAGCATGGCCATCCCCCTGGGGGGGTGATTTCTCACTTTCTATCTCTGTCTCTCTCTGTCTTTCTGGCGAGTGCACACGCCCTATAGCGAAAACCTCTAAAAAAAAAAAAAAACCCGAAAAGCAAAAAAAACCAAAAAAATATTAATAATGATGAATAAAATAACTTAAAAAAAAAAGAGTGGTGGGAGGAGTTACTTTCCTGAATGCCTTTTCATACCTTTTGAAGTCTAAACCATGGAAATTCCCAACCAATAAATATATAATTTTTAAATTAACTATAAAAGACTACATAGATTAAGGTTGTATACTAATCATTGTTATGGACAGCACTGATGATAAGAGTCCTGACAAAGGGAATGAAAGTTAAGGAATTGGGTATTACCACAGATAACAAGGTAAGTAAACCACGATACACACTCAGTTCTTTTACTGCTTCATCAAATCCATGACGCAGCCGATGTTAAGACAAAATTTTATATACTAAGAAAAAAACATGCTAGCAATTAAATACCAAATGCTTTAACAACAAAACTTCAGTTTTACTGAAAAATTATTAGGGGCCAACAAGTGGTATGGTGGTTAAGGTGCTGGGCTCCCACATGGTCAATAGCAGTTCAAGTCCGGAATTTGGCGGCTTGAGAATCATATTGGGAACATGTGCGTGCGCACCCAAAATCCCAAGAAGAGAATGGAGGAAAAGGAACTGTGGTGTGATCATCCCTCTAGGAGGGTGATTCACCTTCCCTCTCTCTGTCTCTCTCTGACTCTTTGGTGAACACATGCATTCTATGGCAAAAATCTAAACAAACAAACAAAATATATATATGTGTGTGTGTGTGTGTGTGTGTGTATATATATATATAATTCTTTTGAAAGAAGTTATTCAGACATACTTAGACATAGTTTTTTTCATATACATATAATCAAATATCACTCATGCATTAAAAAAAATAAGGACAAACAAAACAAGTCAAAAAAATAAAATGAGAGACCAGCAGATGACATAATGGTTATGTTGCTGGACTCCCACATGGCCCACTGCAGTTCAAGTCCTGTACTGGAGGTTTGAAACTCATGCTGGGTGTGTGTGTGCATGCATGCCCAAAATCCCTAGAGGAGAAGGAATTATGGTGTGGTCATCCCCCAGGAGGGTGATTTCTTGTTGTCCTTCTGGAGAATGTATGCACCCTATAGCAAAAATATAAAGAAGGAAAGTGATTTGTCTAGGTATTTCTGAGATTCCTCCCCACTCAAGATTCCAAAAGCAAGTCACCCTCACCCATAGTATCCCGCTCTGTGTTCCACCATTGTTTCTAAAGTTTGTTTGTTTTGTTTTTTTTTGGAGAGGTTTTCGCTATAGGGCGCGTGGCTCGCCAGACAGACAGAGACAGACATAGAGACAGAAAGCGAGAAATCACCCCCAGGGGGGATGGCCATGCCGCAATCCCTTTTCCTCCATTCTCCTCTTGGGATCTTGGGCACACACACACATGCGCCCGGCGTGAGTTTTAAGCCACCGGGTCCGGGATGCGAACCGTGGTCGACTACGTGGGAGTCCAGCAACATAGCCATTACGCTAACTGCTGGTTCCCCTCTAGAGTTTTTTCGAGGCCACTGCTACTCATTTTGAAAGGCCCAGGCTGTGCAGTCTCTTTGCACATACCACAACAAGGAAGAGTAAACCAGTCTCATTAACCTGAGGACAGGTGGTACCTTCTTTTCTGGGTCTGCAAAGCATCTGGTTACCTGACTTAAAAAGTAAAATTGCAGGCCCTCCTCCAACAACAAATATTTGTTAAAGGCACTGAACTCTTACATGGCTGACTGAGGTTCAAGTCCCAGCCCTGGTGGCTTGAAACTCATGCTGGGTGCATGTATGTGCATGCCCCAAATCCCGAGAGGATAATGGAGAAGGGACTGTGGCATGGCCATCCCCCCCAGGGGGAGGTGATCTCTCACTTTCTCTGTCTGTCTGATAAGTACATGCACCCTACAGCAAAATTCTAAAAAATAAAAATAAAAAAATAAAATAAAATGTCCTCTCCTATGTCTGTTGCTCAGCCTGTGTTCACAAACTTTTTCTATACTGTACTATATCACAGGATTTGTTTAAAGGTATTTTTAATGCATTTAAACTCAGCTTATATTCTATTTCTTCTTTCCATCAGTGTATGCATGCACATGCATTTAACATGTTTTTCAAGCTACCAGGGCCAGGAATGGAATTGTAGTTACCCACGTGGGATCCAGCTCCCTACGCACAGGGCTTAACTACTGGTCCAGGTATTGATACATTTTTCTCTCTCTTTTTTTTTTTTTAAGTGATAAGGAACTACATGGGCCAGGTTGCCTTTGTAGGCAGAAAGATCTCTTTCTTGGGTAACAATGATCAGGTGAGACAGTTGGCTGCAAACATATCATAAGCTGCCCCCACCCACTGTACATACACAAAATGTGCTCTTGACACATTCTTATAGTTAGTATTCCCAGTATCCTGTTGTTTTTTCCAGCATTTGCCACATAATTTGCGGGGTACCATGCACAATAAAAGTGTGGTGGCTCTTGTTCAGTGAATTTCTTCATGGTGACAGCAGAACATTAAACCAAAGGAGGTGGGGGGGAGTACCAAAGAGGGAGGGGACAGAGGCCCTGTGGGACTGAATGAGTCACAGGCCCATGAGGCCAACCTGGTTTCTTCCTATCCTGATTCCTATGAATGAAAGCCCTCCCTGGCCCATGACTTCAACCACCTTGCATCTGTAGTTGCATCTCATCTTTAAGGTCCAAACTTGTATCTTTAAGTCCTCCTTTTATAAATCTTAGCATACATGTTCAAACATATAGGTTCAAATCTAATTCCCTCCCCTAGACAGCAAAATCATCATCTACCCAGTGACCTGTCTGATCCCATCCTGTCTACCTCTCATATCCTCTCCTCAAGTCCACAGTCATTATGCTGGGTAAAGCCTTTGCTGGAATTTCATAACCACCACTGCCCCACTCCAGGCCCACTGTAGCTATAGAGAGTTGTTGTTTTGCTATAGAGGGTGTGCACTCACTGGAGAGAAATAGAGAAGGAAAGTGAAAAGTCACCCCCTGGGGAGATGGCCACAGCACAATCCCTTCACCCTCATTCTCTTCTTGGGATTTTGGGTATGCATGCACAGGTACCTGGCATGTCTTGCAAGCTGCCAGGTCTGGAACTCTGACCTTGAAGTCAGCCATGTGGGATACAGCAGCCTTAACCATGATGCCACCTGGCTGGCACCACGGGGATCTTTTTATAACCCAGATATAAGCATGTCATTCAATTGCTTTGAAATCCTAGGATGACACATGACACCTTTTAGAAAATAATTCCACAAATATAATTTCTTTTTGGAGAGATCCTATAATTCCACACCTAGCAGTCATACCTTATCATGTAAATTATGGAACTGGTTTTACAATGATGCTCATCACAGCATCATTGATTTAATGAAATATTTTTAGTAACAATGGCAGTTAACTCATATTGAGCACTTGTGTTAAACACATCACAATTAATTATCAAAACAACTTTGTGAATAGCACAAGGATTGTAGGAATGATTAAATGCCTTGCCTGAGATCCCACTGCAAGTAACCCTGCTTTCATGCTCTCATCCACTGCAGAGGATCAGTTAGTCAGTCATTAGTCAGGTCCTAGTAGAATGTTAAGGTTACCAACATAGTATTTCACAACATGGAAAAGGTTTACATTTAAAGCAAACAGGCTTTTCAGGCCTGCTGTTCACTAGCTGACCTGGGATCTACTTTGGAAGCCTTGCATCTGCCCACATGGGTCATCTGGAAGCTGCTACAACATAACACATATTGAAACAAGGTTTCTGACCTAAGGAGCCTGTTCCTGGGCCACTCTGAGTTCTAGAAGGTGCGACAAGTGGGTGACTTTCCCACTGGGACAGGCCTGTCCAAGGGTTGAGGCAGGTACAAGCCCATCAGGCTTGCAGTTGGCTAAGTGATCATTTGGGGACTCCAAAGGGCTGGCTGTACTTTCTCTACTATGTATCTCCAACAGAGAGGGCAGGCTTGGGGAAACTTTGACAGGACTTGGAAAACTCATCAGTTTCTTGGGAGATATGCTGTTATGCTTGGATTATAGCTCCTTGGATCTGGTTTCCCCTCTAACATATGAGTCAATCTCACCCACCATGACTACAGGGTCACTCTCTGCAAGGTGCACTTTAACAACTGTTAGTGAACAGGATCCCAGGACCACATGCCAGAGATGCTCAGCAGAGCCACAGGCTGACAGCCTTCCTAGTGGACACCTTGGCAGTGACATCTGTTAAGATGTATTATTTAAGCAATGGCCAAAGCTAGGAACAGGGGGCCAGGACTTAAAGAGTAACCTTATGGTACCAGAAGGATCTCAAACAGGACACAGCCCAGCCTCAAAAGTGGTGTATCCTTGGCCAGGGAAGTGATGGTATGAACATGCTCGGCAGGCTCACTGGGAAAGCAGATGGTGATAAAGCCATGGTTATTAGAAGTTTCTGGAGCTAGTCAATCTCTATGGTCTTCTTTGGCTATCCCAGGTGCTAGGTTCATATACTTGTTTCCAACCAGGCTGCAAAGGCCCATCTGCTCATTTGGTCACAGAGTTTAATTGCTTCTCCACAGAATTACTTCCTGGGAGTAGACTAGCTTTATAACTAACTTAGAATCTTGGGTTTTCCAGGAATTCCCTGACCTTGTGCCTGTGTAGGGACTGGTTGTGGTAGGGACCAATGTGCATGAAGACCCTGTTGGGATTTCCCTTCCACCCTCTCTCCATCATGGAGGAGGTTAAATAAATAAACCTTAAAAAAAGAGATACTGGGACTGGCAGGTGGTGTGGTGGCTAAGGGTGCTGGACTCCCACATGGCTGATCATGGTTGGAGTCCTGGATCTGGCAGTTTGCTTTCTCACTTTCTCCTGCTCTGTCCCTCTCTGGTCAAGGTAAAAATAAACAAACAAATAAATAAAATAATTATTAAAAACAAAAGACATGCTGTAATGGTATCTTAAAAATGCAGTAGAATCACTTTTTTAAAAAAAGTACAAGCAAAAGGGGCCAGCAAGTGGCATGGTGGTTAAAGGAATGGATTCCTACATGGCTGAATATGGTTCAAGTCCCTGGCAAGTTGCTTTCTCATTCTCTCTCTCTCTCTCTCTCTGCATCTCCCGTGAGCGTGCAATTCCCTGTAGCAAATTTAAAAATAATAATGATGATAAATAAAATGAAATGATTCTTTTTTGGTGGAGAATTATTTTATTTAACTTTCTTAATTATTTTAATTTGACCAGAGAGAGACAGGGAAAGTGCAAGAGTAAACTGCCAGGTCTGGGTCTCCAACCGCTGTCCACCATGTGGGAGTCCAGCGCCCTTAACCACCATGCCACCTGCCGGCCCTTTAAATAAGTAATTCTAAAAAAAATATTTTTAAAAAGTACGAGGGAAAAAGACTAAAAACAGGTGCTGACACGTGGAAACGGCAAAGCGTCAGACCTGCAAACGCTCCCTCTACGCTGGGTACCTTCCAGCCACTATACACCACGCCAATCCGACTTTGCCTAACCGAAACTGCGTCTACCTGCA
>NW_006204006.1:38704-57921 GCF_000334495.1 Tupaia belangeri chinensis | reverse complement strand
ATACCGCGGGGCACTGTGGGGAGGGCCTGGTGCTTCCACAGGATGCAGGGGGTTGGGGGCGGAGGGGTGGAGTACGGATCCACAGGGGCAGTGAGTAAGGTTCGGGTTCCCAGGCCTCTGCTGGGCCGCCCTCCCTTGCTTCCTTCTTGGGCCTCTCGTGATCCTGCGGCCGGCCTCGCATGTCTTGTTGCCGGCGTCTGGGGTGACTTTACAGTGAGTCCTGATCCTTCCCTGGACCGTCGGACGCCTAGGGCACGGCCCAACAAACTCTGAGGATCTGTTTTCTAGGATGCTGGAACCAGGAGGACCCGCCGCCCCATTCACATGCAGTGTGGAGATGTAGGACAGCCCTGTGCCTGTTTTGCTAGGGGATGCTGCTTCGAGGCCCTGTCCTGCCTATCGGCTTGTACTGAGACATCCTTTGGGAGAATCTACTTGGTGTGGTCTCGGGGCCTGACTCTAGGCAAGTGGATCCATTTGGTATTTACAGAACTATTGCCAGATGGGTTCTGTGACTGTTTCTTTTCTGACAAATAAATGAAACATGCCGATAGGGGAAAGGAAAAAGGTAGTTTAATAAGTAAAAGTGAAAGTACGTTTTTGAGAGGTAAGAGTAAGCCTAAGCTGACAGAGTGGCTCAAAGGCCCTGGACATTATGATATGTGAGGTTTACAGTTTTTCAATCTGTGATAGTTCCTGTCGGTTGATCATTGGCTAGGCCCACCAGTTCTCATTTCCTTAGCTCTGTCAAATGTGCCTAGGCCTACTGATTCAGTTATATCATATATGTGGCTTAACTCCCTACCGGAAATCTGCCTGTATTACCATGGGTGGGGAATTTTCTGCCCTCATCATTTCTGATTAGCCACATAGCAAATGCTCCAGCTCCGTTACCGGCATCCATTTTCTAGCTTTTTCCTGCCTTGGAATCTCTGCTGACTATTACTGTGGTGCAGATCACAGCCTTAGCTGTCTGCCCATCTCTTAGTTCTCAGTCGACTAACCTCTTCCTTCCAAACCTAGCAACCTTCTAGATGAATTTTTCAAACTGCGGGTCCTGAACTAAATAGTGGTTCAGGAGGTCAGCTTAGTAGGTTACAACCAACGTTTTTGTTTTGTTTTTGTTTTTGACAGATTTTTGCTATAGGTTGTGTGCGCTCGCCAGAAAGACCGAGAGACAGAAAGCAAGAAGTCACCCCCCCCAAGGGAGTTGGCCACACCACAATCCCTTCTCCAGTCTCCTCTCAGGATCTTGGGCACACACGCACACGATCCTGGCATAAGTTTAAGCCACTATGTCCCGAACTCAAACTGTGGGTAACTACATTGGTGTCCAGTGATGTAGCCATTATGCCATCTGCTGGTCCCCCAACATTTTGGCCCACCACGGTTCAAGTCCCAGACCTGGCAGCTTGCTTTCTCACTTTCCCTCATCAAATTGAAAAATAAATAAATAAATAAATAAATAAATAAAAGTAATAAAAGTAATTCTTTTAAAAAAGTGAAATAGAATAAAATAGGAAATATCAGCGAAAACAATTTAAAAAGTTCTGTGGTGTGTGTGTGTGTGTGTGTGTGTGTGTGTGTAGATGATACTTTCAATGTAGAGACACTTGTACATGAAAGGGAGCTGGGACCCAAGATGTGTTCTGGCTTGTCTGGCCAGCCAGGACATATGATCAACCATATATGTGTGCTCCAGATGTATTGCAGACATTTCTGTGGTCTCCTGATCAGTCTCCTGCTTCCCTTCTCCCACTCTTTGAATCTGTCCTCCACACAACTTCATGAACTCACTGAGATGTTAACCTTACCATGCTGCTTGTCCACTATTCTTCAAGGAAACCTCAGAGCCTGTAGATTTGCATTCAACTGTCATCCAAGGCCCTTTGCATTCCACTATCTTCCAACTTTACTCCCCCTTCTCCTTAGCCTCCAGCCTAGCCACTATTAGACTATCAAGGGTTTGTGTTAGTGCATCCTTCTGTGTTGATTCACTCTTGACTGCCTGGGGTTTGGAAAGGTTTTTTTTTCACCCCAGTGCAAGGCCATCACTCATTCCATAAACAGCTCTAGAATCACTCCAAGTGGCCCAGGTTAGGTGCCTCCATTTGAAGTCACATATTTACAAGATAAGTTTGTTATTCCATTGGTCAACCAGCCTCACTTTGTGTACATTAGTCTCCCTCTCCAAAGAATAAGTGATCCTAAGTTTTTACATATGTAAGGACCATCCAGTAGTATGGTGGTTAGGGCAACTGGATCCCATATGAACTACACGGTTTGAGTCCCAGGCCCTACAGCTTGAAAAACATTCCATGTGTGTATGTGTACTGCCCAGGATCCTGAAGGAATAGAGGCAAAGAAAAGGAATTGTGTCATGACCAATTTTATGGGAGGGGTGATTTCTTACTTTGCTTCTTTCTCCAGTGTTTCTAACAAGTACAGGCATCCTCTAATAAAAATTTAAAAAACAAAGAGCAGCAGTTGATGTAATAGCTATATTGCTGGACTCTCATGTAGCCGACCGCAGTTCGAGTCCTGGACCCAGTGGCTTAAACTCATGCTGGGTGTGTGTATGTGCGAGCTCAAGATACTGAGGAGAACAGAGAAGGGATTGTGGTGTGGCCATCCCCCTTGGGGAGTGATTTCTCACTTTCTGTCTTTCTGGTGATCCCATGCGCCCTATAGCAAAAACCTCTCCCAAAAAAAGAAAAAAAAAGTTTAAAAAAACAACAAAAACTAAATCACCTCTGATATCCAGTTTATTAAAATAAAATACAACAAAAACTGGGCAAGTTTTTTTTCCTTCTCTTAGGAAAGACAGGATTTTTTAAAAAGAATTATTTCATTTTATTAATCATTATTTTTAAATTTTATTTAATTTTATGTATTATTATTTTTAATTTGAGCAGAGAGAGGCGAGAAAGAAGGAAAGTGAAAAAATAAGCCACCAGGCCCGGGACTTGAATTGTGGTTGGCTATGTGGGACTCAAGTACCTTAATTACCAAACCACCTGTCAGCTCTATTACAATTTTTAAATTTGCCACAGGGTATGTGCTCTCAGCAGAGAGCGACAGAGAGGGAAAGTGAGAAAGCAAGTCTGGAACTTGAACCTCAGTCAGTCATATAGAAGTACAACACCTTAACCACCATGCTACCTGCTGGCCCCAGTTTATTTTATTTTATTTTTTAAAATTTTGCAGTAGGGCATGTGTGCTCATCTTTAATGGAGAGCACGGGAAAGTAAGACATCTCCCTGGGAAAATGGCACTACAATTCCTTCTTCATTCTCTTGAGATTTTTGACAGGCATGCACATGTGCTAACCACAATTTCTGAAGCCAGTGGGTGTGGGACTAACCACTTGCACAGTCCACCCACTTTTAATCTTCATGTCATCTGCTGGCCCAAAATAAGTTTTTAAAAAGTTTTAAAAATTATTTATACATTCAATTGCTATATGTCATTTAGATTGTAAAGATACTTTACCCAGCATGATATACACCTCAGAATAACCCAGTTGAAAATAGTATATGTCATCATCAACAGGTAATAAACCATATCTCTGTCCCATAAATGTCTTACCTCTCTATTTTTTCTCCCCCCAAATTTCCTTTCCTATACTCCTCCACTCTACCACTCTATTTCTACTTTGTCCCTAGTGTCCATAACAATTTTCAATGTCCTCCAGTCTTTCGGTGTCTACCATAGAGTACAGACTATGTTAAGTAGAGACATACAATGGTATATGGTATATGTTAAGTAGAGACATACAATGTCTCTCCCTAGCCTGGCTTGCTTCACACAGCAGTAAATCTTCCATATTCATCCACTTTCTATCAAATGCCAGGGTCTCTCTCTTTTTTTTTTTTGGCCTGAATACTTTCCCATGGAGTTTATGTGCCACACTTTTTCAATCTATTCATCTGTTTGGGTTGGTTCCATGTCTTAGCAATTGTGAATAATGCCACAATAAACATGGATGTGCAAGCACTTTTCCAACTGAACATTCTCCTGTTCTTTGGGCAGATACCCAGGGGTGGAATTGCTGGATCATCTGGTAGTTCTATTTGAAGGTCTTTGAGGAACCTCCGTATTGTTTTCCACAGTGGCTGGACCAATTTACATTCCCACCAACAATGTAGGAGAGTTCCCCTTTCAATACATCCTCGCCAGCACTTAACCTTTTATTTTTTCTTTTTTTCTTTTTTTTTTTAATCTTCACCTTTCTGACTGGGTTAGATGATATCTCACTGTAGTTTTGATCTACATCTCCCTTATGATGAGGGATGGTGAGCATTTTTTTCATATGCTTTTTGTCTGTTTCTATCTCTTCTTTAGAGAGTTGTTTATTCAGTCCATTTTCCTATCTTTTAATTGGGTTTATCATTTTCTTCCATGTAAGCTGCTTGAGTTCCCTGTATATTCTGGTCATCAGTCCCTTAAATAGTCATAGTTTATAATAATTCTCTCCCATACCCAGGGTTGTTGACTCAAGCTAATTACTGTGTCCTTTGCTATGTGGAAACTCTTAATCTGATGTAATCCCACTTGTCTTTTTGGGGGATTATCGCTCATGCTTTGGGGTTTTTTTGCCTACCCCAATGTCTCCCAGTTTCCCCAGTGTTTTCCACCAGTAGTTTTATAGTTTGTGGTCTTAGGTTTAGACCTTTGATCCACTTTGAGTTGATTTTGGTTAATAGTGACAGCTGGGGGTTCAGATTCATCTTTCTGCAGGTGGATACCCAGTTTTTCCAACATTATTTGCTAAAGATGTTTTCCTTTTCCCACTGGGTTGCCTAGAACCCAGTTGTATATAATGTTTTGGGGTTTTTTTCTGAGGGTCTCTATTCCATTGGTCTTCCCGTCTGTTTTTCTGCCAAGTCCATGCCGTATTGATTCACAGTTTTGTAATATATTTTGGAGTCAGGAAGTGAGATGCCACCCACTCCACTCTTTTTGCATAGGATACTTTGGCAATATGGGGTCTTTTATGGTTCCAGACAAATTCTATGATAGTCTTTTCTAGATCTGTGAAAGATGTCTCTTGTAATTTTATAGGGATTGCGTTAAATATGTAGATTAACTTGGGTAGACTTGCCATTTTTAGTATATTAATTCTCCCAGTCCAGGAACACGGGATGTCCTTCCACTTTTTTGTGTGATTTTCAATTTCTTTTTTAAATATTTTTATAGTTTTCCTTATAGAGGTCTTTGACTTCCTTGGTTAGTTTTATTCTTAGGTACCTTATGCTTTTTGTGGTTATGGTAAATGCAATTACTTTCTTCATTTCTGTCTCTATCTACTTGTTTGTATATAGAAATGCTATAGATTTTTGTAAATTAATTTTGTATCCTGCCTATTTACCGTATGAATTTATTACTTCAAGAAATTTTTTTGTGGGATACTATTGGGTCTTCTATGTAGACTATCATGTAATCTGCAAACAGAGATAATTTAGACTCTTCTTCTATTAGAATGCCTTTATTTCACTCTCTTGTCTGATTGCATTGCCTAGGACTTACAGTACTATATGGAATAGGAGTGGAGAGAGTGGGCAGCCTTGTTTTGTACCAGTTTTTAGTGGAAAAGCTTTCATTTTTCCTCATTCATTATAATGTTAGCTAGGCGTTTTTCATAGATGGCTTTTATTATGCTGAAAAACGATCCTTCTATGCTGATTTTACAGAATTTTAATCATGAAGGAATGTTGTCTTTTGTCAAATGCTTTTTCTGTATCCATTGAAATGATCGTATAGGTTTTATCTTTCTGCTAATGTGTATTACATTTATGGTTTTGCGTATGTTGAACCACTCTTGCATCCCTGATACAAAGCCTACCTGGTCATGATGAATAAACTTTTTTATATGCTGTCAGATGCATTTTGCAAGTATCTTGTTGAGAATTTTTTCATCTATATTCATCAGAGGTAAAGGTCTGTAGTTTTCCCTTTCTTTGTCATATCCTTATCCATTTTGGGAATGAGGGTGATGAAGGCTTCATAAAATGGATTTGGAAGGATTCCTTCCTTTTGGATCTCTAGAAATAGTTTGGACAGAATGGAGGTCTTCTTTAAAAGTTTTCTAAAATTCCAAAGTGATGCCATCAGGACCTGGACTTTTCTTTGTTGGGAGGTTATTACTGATTCAATCACATTGCTTGTTATAGGTCTATTCAGGCTTTCTATATCCTCCTGAGTCAATCTGGGTAGATAATATGTGTCCAGGAATTTGTCCATCTCATCCGCTTTCTTGTTTGTTGGCTTATATTCATTCATAGTATCTTCTGATGATGTAGTCAATCTGGGTAGATAAATCATTTTTGCTATAGGGGGTATGCACTCGCCAGAATGACAGAGAGAGACAGAGAGACAGAAAGCTAGAAATCACCCCCCAGGGGGGATGGTCACGCTGCAATCTCTTCTCCATTCTCCTCTCAGGATCTTGGGCACACATGCACATGTTCCCTGCATGAGTTTAAGCCGCCAGGTCCAGGACTCGAACTGCAGTCAACTACATGGTAGTCCAGCGACACAGCGTTTATGCCAACTGCTGGTCCTGATGTATTCTATTTCTATTATGTCTGTTGTAATATTGCTTGATTCACTGTAAATTTGATTTATCTGGTTCCTTTCTCTCTTCTTAATTAGTCTAGCTATTAGTCTAGATAATGGGTAAATCTTGTTTATCTTTTCAAAGAGCCAGCTTTTGCTTTTTATTTTCTGTATAGTTTATTTTCTATTTCATTTATTTCTGCTCAAGTCTTTATTATTTTTTTCTCCTGACATTTTTTTGGAAATTTTTGTTGTTGTTTTTCCAATTCCCTGAGGCATGATGTTAGGTTGTCCTTTTGCCACCCTTCCATCTTTTTCTTATGCACACCAATTATAATGAACTTCCCTCTTAGGACTGCTTTTGCAGTTTCCTATACATTATGGATACCCATGGACTTATTATCATTTATTTTCATGAATCTTTTAATTTCAATCTTAATCTCTTTGGTAGTCATGAAACCATTCAGAAGTAGGTTATTTAGTTTCTGTCTCTGTATTTTCAAAAGTTTTTCCTGAAATTAATATCAAGTTTAATTCCATCATGGTCAGAAAAGATGCTGGATATAGATTCTATGCCTTTGAATCTATAGAGGCTGGTTTTGTGCCCTTTCATGTGGTTAACCTTTGAGAATGTACCGTGTGGGGCTGAGAAAGGTGTATTTTGTGGTTTTGGGGTAGACAGTTCTATAGATGTCTGTCAAATCCATCTTATTTATGGTATCACTTAGATCTTGTATTTCTTTGCTTATTTTTTGTCTCATTGATCTGTCTAAAGGAGATAATGGGGTGTTGAGATCTCTAATAATCAGATTGTTACCTCTATCTCTCCTTTTAGATCTAACAGTCTTTTCTTTACATATTTGAGTGCTCCTGAATTGGGTACGTAGATATTTATAAGCATTATATCTTCTTTTTTTAAAAAAAAAAAAAAAAGAAATTTATTTATTTATTTATTTATTTACAGTTTTTCACTGTACTTCAATCAGTACACAGAATGAAATTTTCCATCCAGTATACATTGTATATTGGCTCAATCAAGGATATAACCATACGTATTATCAACAATTAATTTTCTATTTCTTGTGTCTTATATATTTTACTTTCCCCCCTTTATTCCCTACCTCTCACCCTCTGCCAATTCCCCCCACCCTTCTTCCACTTGTCTCTGGTATGTACAGTTGTTTTCCATGCCATTTTCTTTTCACATTTTATTGATTCCCTAAAGATGTTAATTAAAGAATTTCAATAGCAAGCACTGCTGATATACACTTATTTATGAGCACATGTCTGACTTTAGGCATAAACCTCAGTGAGTAAAGTGAACATAATATAATGTAGTACGTCACTGGGGCTATATAGCTTACTGTGGTCATTAAATAATAGTAATAGGTATATTTTAATGTGTTCTTTAATTTCAGAAAAAAGCTTTAGTTTTAACAGGTCAAAATAAAAAAATGTTAAGAGAAATTTGCTTAAAACTTAAAGCCAGAAAAAGGTTAGGATTCAGTTCAAATAGTGGGTAGATGAACCTATCAACAGTTCAAGAGAAGACAAAAATCCTTAAATATGGAAATCAAAGCATTGAAGAAAATCAGTAATGTTTTAGTCTAAAGTAAAAAAATTCTATTTCACTAGTTCAGACTCATAATTAATCTCTCTTCTATTGAATTTACATTGTTACTATTGTCTGATCTTTCCATTTAAACTTTGGAAGTTAACATTCAACTCCAAACTTTTCCCTACCATTATGCTGGCCATTTTATGTGTATTTTTTTTTTTTTTTTTTTTTTTCCCATATGAAAGAAATCTTGCTGGGTATAGTATTCTTGGTTGAAATTGTTTTTCACCTAACACTTTA
Organism: Tupaia belangeri chinensis; assembly: GCF_000334495.1. Lineage (NCBI taxonomy): Eukaryota > Metazoa > Chordata > Mammalia > Scandentia > Tupaiidae > Tupaia > Tupaia belangeri. Next base: position 49,505 of record NW_006204006.1, on the reverse strand, counting down.
AATATATTTTCCCATTCTTTCCTTGTTTGCATTGTTTCCAATGAGAGGTCTGATGTTAGCCTTATGAAATATCCTTTGAAAGTAACGACGTTTCTCTCTTGCCAATTTTAGTACCTTGTCTCTGGTTTTGGTCAATCTGGCTATAATGTTCCTTGGGAAAGATCTTCTTGGGTTGATTCTATGTGGGGAACTTTGTATTTCTTGGGTCTGGATATTTGAGTGCCTCTCTAGGTTTGGAAAGTTTTCTTCCAGGATTTCATGGAATAGATTTTTAATGCCCTTATTAGTTTCTTCACCTTCTGGAATACCAATGATCTGGATGTTTGGGTGTTTAATGGGTGTTTAATAACTTGTATGTTATTCTCATTTTTGGGGGGATATTTTATCAGTCTTTTTGGTGAATTTTTCTAGATCAGAGATTCTGTCTCCTGCACCTGAGATTCAGTCTTCTGCATTATTTAATCTGCTTTTGATATTTTCAGTGGAAGTTTTGATTTTCTGCATTATTCCTCTCTAGCAATTTCATTTGATTCTTTTTTATGATGTGTATCTCCTCTTTCAGATTGTTAGAATTTTCTCAGACCCTGGAACTTGGTGTCTCTTTTCTTTTACATCTTCTGGAGTTCATTGTCTCTATTCTCTTGCATCTCTGCTATTTTTTGTCACTATGAATATTTTAAATTCTTTACCTGACATTTCCATGAGTTTCCTTGTATTCTTTGTGGAGGAAGAGGAGTTAGTCTTTTCCATTACAGGAGAGATATTTTCTTGGTTTCTCATATTTCTTGTACCTCTCCAGTGGTTTCTGGTCATTTATTGGATTATATGTTTTTTCCTATTTTTTGGAGTTAAATCTGAGCATTCAGAGGAATGCAGAAGGAGGTGACCTTCAGTCTATAAACACCCTTTGCACAGCTGATTCAATGAAAATTGAGGATTAATCTAACTCTAAAAGTATTCAGATATCTAGCTACTGAGCACCTAGACCTGTCTTGAAAATCACTGTGTGGAGGCTGAATAGAAAAGTGAGAAAGTCAAAAAGAAAAGGAAAAAGAATAGGAAAAAAAAAGAAGAAGAAGAAGACAAAAAAATAAGCTGAAAACAATAAGAACAGGAGAAGAAAAAATTTCTTTTTCAAAATATAAAAACTGCACAGCATGCTGTGTGAATGGGGCTGCTCAGAACTCAAATACAGATGGCTGCTGATTGGCTTATCCTATGGTGGCAGGGGATTGGCTTATCCTATGATGGCAGCAGAGAGCTAATATTAAAAATAATAAAAAAAATTAAAACAAGAGAGGGGTGGAAAGAGACAGAATAAGTAGGCTGGCTTCTGGCTAGACCTGGGGAACAGGAGGGTGAAGTCTGGGTAGTGGTCTTTGGTGGTTTAAATTACATTATATCTTTTTGATGAATTAGCCCTTTTACTACTATATAACAGCCTTCTTTACCTCTTCTTACAGTTTTTTTCTTAAAGTCTATTTTGTCCAAAGCCAGTATAGTGACTCCTGCTTACTTTTGGTTTCCATTTGTATGGAATACCTTTTTCCAGCCCTTCATTTTTAATCGATATGTCTTTATCTATGAGATGGGTTTCTTGTAGGCAGCAGATGGAAGGTTTCTGATTTTTAATCCATTCAGCCAGTCTGTGTCTCTTGATCAGAGAATTTAATCCATTAACATTCAGCGTTATTATCACTATTTCTAGACTTGTCTCTACTATTAAGTTGGCCATATTCTTGGTTGTTTTTGTTCTCTTACTGCTGACTGTTTGTCTTTAGTTTTCTTGGTATCGTACTCCTTTCAGAATTTCTTGAAGAGCTGGTCTGGAATTGGTAAATTTTTTTAGGTTTTGTTTATCTGAGAATGTTTTTGTCTTTTTTTTCTTATATGAAGGATAATCTTGCTGGGTATAGTATTCTTGGTTGAAATTGTTTTTCATTCAACACTTCAAATATATTTCCCCATTCTTTCCTTGCTTGTATTGTATCCAGTGAGAGGTCCAGTGTTTCTGTGATGGGATTGCCTTTGTAAGTGATTTGATGTTTCTCTTTTGCCAATTTCAATGTCTTTGTGGTTTTGGCCAATCTGGCTATGATGTGCTGTGAAGAAGATCTTCTTGGATTGATTCTATTTGGGGTTCTTTGTATTTCTTGGATCTGAATGTTTGAGTGCTTCTCTAGACTTGGAAATTTTTCTTCCAGGATTTCATGGAGTAGATTATCAATTCCTTTATTAGTTTTGTCACCTTCTGGGATACCAGTTATTCGGACGTTTGGGTATTTAATGTTATCTAATATTTCCTGTATATTTTCTTCATTTTTCTTGGTTATTTTCTTAGTCTTTTTGATAATTTTTTTCTTGGTTAGAGGTTTTGTCTTCTACATTCCAGATTTGATCTGCGTGATCTAACCTGCTTTTAATACTTTTGAGGGAGGTTTTGATTTCCTGTAGTATAGCCTTCATATTGAACAGTTTTATTTGATTCCTATTATGGAGTCCAGTTCTTCTTTCATATCGTGGAAGGACTTTCTCATCTCTTGGTGCTCAATGTCTCTTTTCTCTTGCATCTCATAGAGTTTTGTCATCATAAATATTCTAAATTATTTTTCTGACATTTTGGTAATATCCTCTAATTTTTCCTGACTGGGAGACGAGATACTGTGTTCCCTTGCTAGAGATGTATTCTCTCATTCTCGAGTCTCTTCTCTGATTTTTAGTCATTTGATAATGTATTTACTTTTGGCTAACTTCTCAGAGAAGGATTTTGTAACTGTGAGCTCTTGTGTTTCCCTTTACTGTGAAATAATTCAGTGCTGTTTTCTCCCTTGTACTATGTTTTCTAATTTGGTAACCATAGGAGGAGTTTTGAAATCATATTTATGAAGAGGAGTTTCTCTGTTTTTACAACCAGTTCAGTGAGAAGTGAAGAATTCTCTGTGTTTCACAGTATTCAGGGATTTGGCTTCTATATACCTAAACCTCTCTAGGCAGTGGGTAAAGGCCAAGCAGTAAAATGATATTGTAAGGTAAAAGAAAAGGAAAGTAGAAAACAGAAATAGGAAGAAAAGGCAAAGAAAAGAGCCATTGCAGTACACTGAGCTCCATAGAGACAGCACCGGGGCAAGTGAGAGCCAGATGAGCACTGAGTGACTCTGCCTCACAGAGGAAAGATAACTAAACATGGGCAAAGGAGACCCTAAGAATCTGAGAGGCAAATGTCATCATATGCATTCTTTGTGCAAACTTGCCGGGAGGAGCACAAGAAGATGTACCCAGATATCTAGCTACTGAGCACCTAGACCTGTCTTGAAAATCACTGTGTGGAGGCTGAATAGAAAAGTGAGAAAGTCAAAAAGAAAAGGAAAAAGAATAGGAAAAAAAAAGAAGAAGAAGAAGACAAAAAAATAAGCTGAAAACAATAAGAACAGGAGAAGAAAAAATTTCTTTTTCAAAATATAAAAACTGCACAGCATGCTGTGTGAATGGGGCTGCTCAGAACTCAAACACAGATGGCTGCTGATTGGCTTATCCTATGGTGGCAGGGGATTGGCTTATCCTATGATGGCAGCAGAGAGCTAATATTAAAAATAATAAAAAAAATTAAAACAAGAGAGGGGTGGAAAGAGACAGAATAAGTAGGCTGGCTTCTGGCTAGACCTGGGGAACAGGAGGGTGAAGTCTGGGTAGTGGTCTTTGGTGGTTTAAATTACATTATATCTTTTTGATGAATTAGCCCTTTTACTACTATATAACAGCCTTCTTTACCTCTTCTTACAGTTTTTTTCTTAAAGTCTATTTTGTCCAAAGCCAGTATAGTGACTCCTGCTTACTTTTGGTTTCCATTTGTATGGAATACCTTTTTCCAGCCCTTCATTTTTAATCGATATGTCTTTATCTATGAGATGGGTTTCTTGTAGGCAGCAGATGGAAGGTTTCTGATTTTTAATCCATTCAGCCAGTCTGTGTCTCTTGATCAGAGAATTTAATCCATTAACATTCAGCGTTATTATCACTATTTCTAGACTTGTCTCTACTATTAAGTTGGCCATATTCTTGGTTGTTTTTGTTCTCTTACTGCTGACTGTTTGTCTTTAGTTTTCTTGGTATCGTACTCCTTTCAGAATTTCTTGAAGAGCTGGTCTGGAATTGGTAAATTTTTTTAGGTTTTGTTTATCTGAGAATGTTTTTGTCTTTTTTTTCTTATATGAAGGATAATCTTGCTGGGTATAGTATTCTTGGTTGAAATTGTTTTTCATTCAACACTTCAAATATATTTCCCCATTCTTTCCTTGCTTGTATTGTATCCAGTGAGAGGTCCAGTGTTTCTGTGATGGGATTGCCTTTGTAAGTGATTTGATGTTTCTCTTTTGCCAATTTCAATGTCTTTGTGGTTTTGGCCAATCTGGCTATGATGTGCTGTGAAGAAGATCTTCTTGGATTGATTCTATTTGGGGTTCTTTGTATTTCTTGGATCTGAATGTTTGAGTGCTTCTCTAGACTTGGAAATTTTTCTTCCAGGATTTCATGGAGTAGATTATCAATTCCTTTATTAGTTTTGTCACCTTCTGGGATACCAGTTATTCGGATGTTTGGGCATTTAATGTTATCTAATATTTCCTGTATATTTTCTTCATTTTTCTTGGTTATTTTCTTAGTCTTTTTGATAATTTTTTTCTTGGTTAGAGGTTTTGTCTTCTACATTCCAGATTTGATCTGCGTGATCTAACCTGCTTTTAATACTTTTGAGGGAGGTTTTGATTTCCTGTAGTATAGCCTTCATATTGAACAGTTTTATTTGATTCCTATTATGGAGTCCAGTTCTTCTTTCATATCGTGGAAGGACTTTCTCATCTCTTGGTGCTCAATGTCTCTTTTCTCTTGCATCTCATAGAGTTTTGTCATCATAAATATTCTAAATTATTTTTCTGACATTTTGGTAATATCCTCTAATTTTTCCTGACTGGGAGACGAGATACTGTGTTCCCTTGCTAGAGATGTATTCTCTCATTCTCGAGTCTCTTCTCTGATTTTTAGTCATTTGATAATGTATTTACTTTTGGCTAACTTCTCAGAGAAGGATTTTGTAACTGTGAGCTCTTGTGTTTCCCTTTACTGTGAAATAATTCAGTGCTGTTTTCTCCCTTGTACTATGTTTTCTAATTTGGTAACCATAGGAGGAGTTTTGAAATCATATTTATGAAGAGGAGTTTCTCTGTTTTTACAACCAGTTCAGTGAGAAGTGAAGAATTCTCTGTGTTTCACAGTATTCAGGGATTTGGCTTCTATATACCTAAACCTCTCTAGGCAGTGGGTAAAGGCCAAGCAGTAAAATGATATTGTAAGGTAAAAGAAAAGGAAAGTAGAAAACAGAAATAGGAAGAAAAGGCAAAGAAAAGAGCCATTGCAGTACACTGAGCTCCATAGAGACAGCACCGGGGCAAGTGAGAGCCAGATGAGCACTGAGTGACTCTGCCTCACAGAGGAAAGATAACTAAACATGGGCAAAGGAGACCCTAAGAATCTGAGAGGCAAATGTCATCATATGCATTCTTTGTGCAAACTTGCCGGGAGGAGCACAAGAAGATGTACCCAGATACTTCAGTCACCTTCTCAGAGTTTTCTAAGAAGTGCTCAGAGAGGTCAAAGACCATGTCTGCTAAAGAAAAAGGAAAGTTTTAAGATATGGCAAAGGTGGACAAGGCCCATTATAAAAGAGAAATTAAAACCTATATCCCTCCTAAAAGGGAAACAAAAAAGAAGTTCAAAGATCCCAGTGCACCCAAGAGGCCTCCTTTGGCCTCTTTTTGGTTTGTTTGTTTGTTACTTATTTTTATTTTTATTTTTTTAAGAGTTTTTTGCTATAGGGCATGTGTGCTTGCCAGACAGAGAGAGACTGAGAGACAGAAAGTGAGAAATCACCCCCCAGGGGGGATGGCCACGCCGCAATCCCTTCTCCTCCATTCTCCTCTCGGGATCTTGGGCACGCATGCACACACACCCAGCATGAGTTTTAAGCCACTAGGTCCAGGACGTGAACCACGGTCGACTACATGGGAGTCCAGCAACATAGCCATTACGCTAACTGCTGGTCCCACAATAGGTATTCTTGACAGAGTCTTGTCATGTCCTGCCCCAGCCTTCCAATTAGGTAGGATCATAAGTATGTGCATCCATGCCTAGTGTGTTTGGGTTGGTCTGGAACCAAACCTGGGCCTCCCTTGTGGCTTCCAGTCTCCCAGGCAGTGTTATTATCTATGTGCCACTGTGATTGGGCCAAGGAAAAATATTTGAATAGACATTTCTTCAAAGGTATACAACTGGCCAATAACCACGATTTAAAAAATACATCATGGGGGACTGGCAGGTGGCTTGGTGGTTAAGGGTGCTGGACTCCCATATGGCTGACTGTGGTTTGAGTCCTGGGCCTGGCAACTTGCTCTTTCTTTCTCTCTCTTACTTTGTCCTTCTCTGGTCAAATTAAAATAAATAAATAAATAAATAAATAAATAGTTAAATAAAATAATTATTAAAAAAAAATCATGGGTCAACTGGTGGCATGGTGGTTAAGACAGCTGGATCCCACACACTGACTGCATAGTTCAAGTCCTTTCCCTAATGGCCTGAAAAACATGTTAGGGGCATGAATGCCCAAAATCCTGAGAGAAAAGGGACCAGTACAAAAGCATAGCAGTTATCTCACTGGACTCCGACATGGCTGACCACAGTTTCAGTCCCAGACCTAGTGGCTTGAAACACTCCAGGCATGTGTGCACATATGTCTAAGATCCCAGGAGGAGAAGGGAATGCAGCATGGCCACCCCTACTCCCCAGGGGGAAAAAATTTCTGAGAGGATGGAGGAGAAGGAATTTCAGGAGGATGCTTTCTTACTTTGTTTTCAGTGAACACACGTGCCCTATAGCAAATTAAAAAAAAAAAATTACTAGTCAGGGAAATGAAAAAGCCACAAGATAACACTACCCACCCATTCTTATGACTGAATAAAAAAGAAAAATATGGTTTAGGGTGTGATATACTGAAGCCCTCACATATTTTGGTAGGAATGTAAAATGGTTTAGTCAGTTTTGGAAAACAGTTGAACAGTTACAGTCTTAAGTATATACCAAGACTCAGACTCAGCAGTTACGGGTTTTTAAAAAAATTTTATTTCATTTCATTCATTATCATCATTATTATTTGTTTCTAATTTAACCAGAGAAAAACAGAGATACAGAGAGAGGAGTGTGAGAATGCAAGCCACCAGGGCCAGGACCTAAACCATGGTCGGCCAAATGGGAGTCCAGCGCCTTTAACCACCATGCTGCCTGCTGGTCCGCAAGTTACAGTCTTAAGTATATAACAAGATAGATTAAAGTATGTCTACGTGGGGCCAGCAGAGAGCATAGAGGTTAAGGCAGTGGATTCCCACATGGCCAATTGAAGTTTGAGTTCTGAACCTAGCAGCTTGTTTTCTCACTTTCCCTCTTTCTTTCTTTGTCTCTCTCTGGTGAGCACATATGTTATACAGCAAATTAAATAATAATAATAAATAAAATTAAATAAATAATTATTTTTTAAAAAATGTCCACACATGGACCAGCACATGGTGTGATGGTTAAGGTGCTGGATTCCTATGTGGCCAGCCATGGTATGATTGCAGATACAGCAGCTTAAAAAAATCACAGCTGGCACGTATGTGTGTGTGTGTGTATGTGTGTGTATGTGTGTGCGCTCCCAAAATCCCAAGTGGAAACTGGAGGAGAAGGGTTTGCACCCAGCTCTCATTTGACAGCTACCTATAGGATTGGGGCCAGCAGGTGATGTGATGGTTGGTGAGTTTCTGTTTCCCTATAGCAAATTCAAAAAAATACATATATGTATATATTTAAAAAGCTACCCAGGGGCCTACCAAAGATAACCTCATTAGCATGCCTCAGATATGGTCCAAAGGCCTTGCAATGAATAATGTAAGACACTAACAGGCTCTGTGCCAGGAGCCCAGGCAAAGACCAAATAAATATTTATGTAACTGTGTTATTTCTGTTTCCCTATAGCAAATTCAAAAAAATACATATATGTATATATTTAAAAAGCTACCCAGGGGCCTACCAAAGATAACCTCATTAGCATGCCTCAGATATGGTCCAAAGGCCTTGCAATGAATAATGTAAGACACTAACAGGCTCTGTGCCAGGAGCCCAGGCAAAGACCAAATAAATATTTATGTAACTGTGTTATGTATAATTTGGTTTTCATTCACACTTCCTGGCTTATGTATATTTGGTCTTTGTCCTTGGTTTTTGAAACTTCTCAAGGCATGCCACAGAACTGGCCAAAACAAATTAAGGCCCTTGAGGCCAGCAGGTGATTTTTAAGGTGATGGACTTCCACATGGCTGCACATGGTTGGAGTCCCAGACTTAGAAACTTGCTTTTCATTTTCCCTCTCTCTGTTTCACTCTGGTCAAATTAAATAATAATAATAATAAATTAAATAATTATTTTAAGAAAAGAAGTTAAGACCTTCCTTCCAAAGAAGAATGGACTCATGCCCAGGAGGAAAGAATGCCACACAGAGAGGCCAAGACTGAGCAGATGTCTTGCTGGATTTCCCCTATTAGCATTAGACTATTAGAATTTTAGACTATTAGATTCCATGAAGTCTCCATAAAAACCCTAAAGATATTTAGAGAGCTTCTGAATTATGATACTTGAATGGTGGAGGGTTCTAGGAGGGTGGCAAGAAACTTCAATGTGCTGGGAACCCAGCTCCTTGGAGACAGATGCTCTTGCCCTTGGTTCCCTTCCGATCTCACTCTATATTTCGCTTCATCTACTGCTTATTTTTATTCTTTAAAGTATATTTGTAGTAGCAGATGGCATAGCGGTTACATCGCTAGACTCCCACATGGCCTGTGGTTCAAATTTCTGACCCAGTGGCTTGAAATTCATACCAGGAGTGTGTGCATGTGTGCCCAAGATCCAGGAAGGAGAATGGAAGAGAAGGGATGGCAGTGTGGCCATACCCTCAGGGGGTGATTTCTCACTCCCCCCACTCACTGTCTCTGTCTCTCTTTCTGGTGAGTGCACATGCCCTAGGGCCCTGGACTTCCACATGGCCAACTGCAGTTTGAGTCCTGGACCTGGCAGTTTGCTTTCTCATTTTCCCTCTCGCTCTCTCTCACTCTGTCTCTCTCTGGTCAAATTAAAATGAACAAACAAACAAACAAATAAAATAAATAAAGTTCAATAAAATAATTTTTAAAATGCAGGGCACATGTGAGTCCATGCCCAATGCGATTTTCATGCTGCTGGGTCTGGGACTCAGACCAGGGATTTGGCCATGTACAATGCGGCACCTTAATCACCACGCCACCTGTTGGCCCTTATATGACTCAATTTTTGTGAAATGTCCAGAATAGGCTACTCTTTAGGAACTGGATGTAGATTAATAATTGTCTGGGGCTGAGGGAAGGAAGGAATAGAGAGTGATTGCTGGTGGGTAATTTATATATCTGTAAGACTTTAAATATACTGAGAACAAGAACAATTCTATAGAATTCTTTATACCCTTTGCTCAGCTTACTCTGATGTTACCATCTTATATAACCATAACAGCAATCCAGAAAATTAGTATCTATATATACTATTGACTTATTATAGACTTTATTTAAATGTCATGAATTGTCTAACTAATGACATTTTTTCTAGTGCAGAATCAAGTTTAACATCCCACATTGGATTTGTTTATCTTATTACCATAGCATCCTGCCATCTCATATGGTTCTTTAGTATTTTTTGTGACCTTGAAAGTTTGGAAGAGTACTGTAAAATAATTTTGAAGAATGTCCCTTAACTTGGGTTTTCTGGTGTTTTCCAGTAAATGAGATTAAGGTTATGCATTTTAGTAAAAATACTACAGAAGTGATCCTGTGTCCTTCTCAGTGCCTCATATCAGAGAGTATGTGACATTGATCAACTTTATGACTTGTTAGGTCTAATCTCTTTGTTAGGTTGGTATCTGCAAGCTTTCTCCACTGTAAAGTTCATTTTTTTTCGTTTCTTTTATAAGAGTGATTTTTGCTGTAGGGTGTACATGCTCATGGGAGAGACAGAGAGACAGAAAGCGAGAAATCACCCCTCCCCATCCAAGGAGGATGGCCACATCGCAGTCCTCCCCCAGACTCCTTGTGATTTTGGGCATGCACACACATGTGCCCAGTGTGTTTCACGTTGCTGGGTCTGGGACTCGAACTGCGGTCAACTGCATGGGTGCCCAGCAACATAACCGTTACATAATCTGCTGGTCCCAAAGTTTTCTTTTAAAATTACTAAGTAATTTGTGGGGAGATGCTTTGAGACTGTGCGAAAACTGTTCCTTATCATAGGTTCATTGGCTATTTAGCTACCATTCTTGCAGTTATAACTATAAAATTTGCCAAACAGTAATTTTCTTTCTTCTTTTTATTGCCAGACAGCACTTGAGCTTGTCAGAAAGAGAAAGAGAGAGGACTCTCCTCCCCAGTGGGGCATGATTATGCTGAAATTCCTTTCCTCCATTTTTCCACCCCACTACAACTCCATAAGAACTTTGGACACACATGCATACCCAATCAGCATGTTTTTCAAGCAGCTGGGACTGGGATGCAAACCACAGTTGGCCATGTAGGATCCTGCTCTTTACACACTGCTTAGCCACTTGCTATGGGACCAACCCAGCCAAAGGGTAATTTTCTATTTCTTTTTTTTTTCCTTTTTTTTTTTTTGGGGAGTTTTTTTTTTTTTTTTTTTTTTTTTTTTG
>NW_006204006.1:36943-38662 GCF_000334495.1 Tupaia belangeri chinensis | reverse complement strand
AGAGAGAGAGAGAGAGAGAGAGAGAGAGAGAGAGAGAGAAAGAGAAATCATCCCCTTGGGGATGGCCACACTGTAATCCCTTCTTCTCCATTCTCCTCTTGGGATCTCGAGCATGCATGCACACACACAGCCACTGTGTTTTAAGCCACTGGGTCTGGAGTTCAAACTGCAGTCAGCTATGTGGGAGTCCAGCAACATAACCATTATGCCATCTACTGGTCCTAGTAATTTTCTATTTCTGCATTTATGTAATGGAATACTACTGTAAGGAAGAGCCCTATCTTTCTTATTTATTTGTTTGTTTGTTTATTATCTGGTTTATTTCAATATGAACTCAGATATTATATCCTTTGGATTTTTTTTTTGGTATCCTGTGGATTTTAATCCATTAGTATCATCATTTATTCAGTTGCTCAAATTGTCCTAGATTTGAGAGCTTGTAGGCAGCCTCTAAGATGGCCCCTAATGATCACTACCTCCAGGTATTGACCCTCCTATGTAATTTCCTTTTCTTGAGTGGGAGCTGGACTTAATGACACTTTTATTTTTTTTAAAAAATAGTTCATTTAACTTTCTTTATGCAACTATTTATTTATTTATTTATTTTAATTTGACCAAAGAGGGATAGAGTGAGAAAGAGAGAGAGAGAGAGAGAGAGAGAGAGCGAGCGAGCTGCCAGGTCTGGATCATGAAGGGCTGTTGTATCTTATTGAATGCTTTTTGTGCATCAATCGATATGATCATATGGCTTTTATCTTTATTCCTGTTAATATTGTGTATTACATTTATGGTTTTGCGTGTGTTGAACTAACTTTTCATTCCTAGAATAAAGCCTACCTGATCATGATGTATAATCTTTTTTATAAGTCTTTGGATATGATTTACTAGTATCTTGTTGACAATCGTTGCATCTATATTCATCAAGGATATTGGTCTATAGTTTTCCTTTCTTGTCCTGTCCTTGTCTCTTTTAAAGATAAGGGTGATAGAGGCTTCATAGAATGAATTAGGGAGAGATTCACCCTTTTGGATCTTTAGAAATAACTTGAGCAGAATGGGAGTTAGCTCTTCTTTGAAAGTTTTATAGAATTCAGAGGTGAAGCCATCAAGGCCAGGGCTTTTCTTTGTTGAAGGTTATTTATTACTGTTTCAATGTCCTGGCTTGTTTTGGCCTGTTCAGACTTTCTATAAACTCCTGGTTCAATCTTTGTAGATTATATGTGTCTAGGAATTTGTCTATCTCATCCAGATTGTCTTGTTTCCTGGCATATAGTTGTTCATAGTATCTTCTAATGATGTTTTGTATTTCTACTTTGTCTGTTATATTGCCTGCTTTATTGCAGATCTGATTCACCTTGTTTCTTTCTTTCTTATTCTCAGTAAGTCTTGCTAGTGGTGTATCGATTTTGTTTATCTTTTCAAAGAACCAGCTTTTACCTTCATTTATTTTCTGTATAGTTCGCTTATTTTCTATTTCATTTATTTCTGCTCATATCTTTATTATTTCCTTTTTCCTGGAGTTTTTTTGGATTTTTTGCTGTTGCTTTTCCAGTTCTCTAAGGCATGATGTTAGGTGATCCATTTGCCTTCTTTCTGTCTTCCTCTTATTTGCACTATTTGCTATCAACTTCCCTCTTATGACTGCTTTAGCAGTATCCCAAAGATTCTGAAACTCGTGTCCTCATTGTCATTGACTTCCATGAATCTTTTGATTTCAGT
>NW_006204006.1:16326-36607 GCF_000334495.1 Tupaia belangeri chinensis | reverse complement strand
ATGTATTGCAGTCTATCTCCCCTTTTAGATCTAACAATCTTTCCTTCACATATTTGGGTGCTCCTGTTTTAGGCGCATAGAAATTTATAGCTTTTATATCTTCTTGAACTATTGATCGTTTTACTACAATATAGTGCCCTTCTTTGTCTCTTTGCACAGTTTTTGTTTTAAAGCCTATTTTGTCAGAAATTAGTATCACAACTCCAGCTCTTTTTTGGTTCCCATTTGCATGGAAAACCTTTTTCCAACCCTTCACTTTCAGTCTATGTATGTCTTTCTCCATGAGGTGGGTTTCCTGTAGGCAACAGATAGAGGGTCTCTGTTTTTTTTTGTCCATTCAGCCAGTCTGTGTCTCTTGATTAAATAATTTAATCCATTCACATTCAATATTATTATTGATGTTATCAGATCTGTCCTAGCATTTAAGCTGGCCATTGACTTAGCTGCCTTTTATTCCTTTGTTTCTGTTTGTTAATTCTTTGGTTTTTCTGGTGTTGGCAAATTCTTCCAGGTTTTGTTTGTCTGAGAAGATTTTAATCTTTTTTTTTCCCATATGAAGGATAATCTTGCAGGATATAATAATCTTGGTTGAAATTGTTTCTCTCTTAACACTTTCAATACGTCTTTCCATTCTTTCCTTGCTTGCATTATTTCTATTGAGAGGTCCGGTGTTAGCCTGATGGGATGACCTTTGTAAGTAACTTCTCCTTTCTCTCTTGCCAGTTTTAGTATCATGTCTTTATCTGTGGTCTTGCACAGTCTGGCTAAGATGTGTCTTGGGGAAGATCTGGGGTTGATTCTATTTGTGGTCCTTTGTATTTCTTGGGTCTGAATGGTTGATTGTCTCTCTAGACTTGGGAAATTTTCTTCCAGGATTTCATGGAATAGATTTTCTATGCTGTATTAGTTTCTTCACCTTCTGGGATGCCAATTATTCTAATGTTTGGGTGTCTTATGGAGTCTTGTATTTCCCGTATATTATCCTCGTGTTTTTTTGTTTGTTTGTTTGTTATTTTCTCTTTTTGGTGTTTTCTTTTTGGGTCAGAGGTTTTATCTTCTACCTTGGAGATTCGATCTTCAGCATGGTCTAATAGACTTTTAATACTTTCAAGAGAGTTTTTGATTTCCTCTATTACAGTCTTGATCTCTAATAATTCCATCTGATTCTTTTTCAAAGTGTCCATTTCTTCTTTCGTATCGTGGAAAGACTTCCTAGTCTCCTGAAGTTCCTTGTGCCTTTTCTGTTCCAACTCATAGAATTTTGTCACCATGAATGTTCGAAATTCTTTCTCTGACATTTTGGTAATGTCCTCCATTTTCATGCAAGATGGGGGGTGGGGAGTTACTCTGTTCCTTTGATGGAGACATATTTCATTGTTTATTTTTTTAAGCTTCATTTTTATTTTTCTTCATTTTTTTTCACTTTTCTTGACTTTTTTGGTGAGATTATTTTGCCAGATAAACTTTAAAAGAAAACAACACATTTGCCACATTTTGAAAATAAAAATGCTGGGAGTATAATTGACAGTTGTAAAATTTATGGGGTAACATGAGAATCCTAAACAAGACACACTGGACAGTCAGGGAAGACATGATACATTTTTGCATAGAAAAACATATCATGACTTTCTGGGTGACCTAATACAATTTAATCTCACCATTCAAGGACATCTCTCACATCCTCTCTCTCCTGTGCAAGTACACGTGTCTTTTGCCAATAAAAAGTGTTAAATAGGGACCAGCAGTTAGCGTAATGGCTATGTCACTGGACTCCCACGTAGTCGACCGCGGTTCGCGTCCTGGACCTGATGGCTTAAAACTCACGCTGGGCATGTGTGCGTGCGTGCCCAAGATCCTGAGAGGAGAATGGAGGAGAAGGGATTGTGGCATGGCCATCCCCCCTGGGGGGTGATTTCTCGCTTTCTGTCTCTCTGTCTCTTTCTGTCTGTCTGGCCAGCACACGCGCTCTATAGCAAAAACCTCTAAAAAAAAAGTGTTAAATAGATGTGTGTGTTTATGTGTGTGTGTAAAATCTAACAACGTAATATACTACATTAACAGATAAGAAGATCATTACTTTATGCAGACAGTGTAAGTATATCCTCCATTTGTGACAAATTGATCATATGCTCTAAATGAAATTTTTTTTATATACATTCAATCACATTGTTTAGCTTACAATGTGAACATTTCTCCCCAGTCCCGTTGATCAAAATATCTTCAACCAGTAACACCACACCTCCCTATCCTGTCAATGCTCTACCTTTGTATCCCTTCTCCAAATGTCCTTCCTTAGGCCCCACTCCTCCACACACACCTCATCTCGCATTTACACCCATCTCTTGTGTTAGTACAACCTTTAGTCAGTCAGTTTCAGTAATAGAGTGCAGACACTTGGTATATATTAAGTGGGACATATAATGTCTCTCACTTAAAGGAAAGATAAGGTTTTCATTTCAGTATGTAAGATGTTTTATAGGCTAGAAACTGCTGGTTATAAGCTCAAAGACTTCAGGCTTGATGGCTCCAGATACCTGAAGAGAAATTTGATTATCTAAGGCTTCACCAGTCAAGAATATCTATGAGATGATCACGCCTTCTGGAACCAATCACTGACTGATCATGTGCCTGGGACCTCTGCCCCTAATTTTGTCCTTAAAAACATATGTGGGGGAACATCTTGGGGAGACCAGGTCTTTTCAGCATGAGCTGCCTTCTCTCCTTGCTTTGTGCTTTGCAATAAAGCTGTACTTTCCTTCATCACACCATGTGCCTATGATTTGGTTTTATAACACTTGGGTGAGCGAACCTTACTTGAGTTCGCTAACATTGTTACTATGCTGAAGTCTCTCTTCTGCTGTGTTTATCAATGTGGTTGCCCCGGGAGTTTTCTATTCAGGTTTCTGAAGAGTAGTTTCTCCTTTTTTGCAGGTGGCTCAGTATAGAGCAAATATCCAACAAAAACCAACAAAACCCTGGCTTTTGACAGAAAGTGGAAGAATATGGAAGATTTACTGTTGAGTGAAGCAAGCCAGGCTATGAAGGAGAGACACTGTATGTCCCTACTTAATATACACTGAGTTTCTGTACTTTATGACTGAAACTGATTGACTAAAAAGATAAATAAAAGAGATGGTTGTGAATGCCAGATGTGGTGTGTGTGGAGGAGTGGGACTTAGGGAAGGACATTTGGAGGAGGGATACAGAGGCAGAGCATTGATGGGATGTGGAGGTCTGGTGTTATCTGTGGAAGATATATATTTTTTTTGAAGATTTTTTTGCTATAGGGCGCGTGCGCTCGCCAGACAGACAGAGACATAGAGACAGAAAGCGAGAAATCACCCCCCAGGGGGGATGGTCATGCCACAATCCCTTCTTCTCCATTCTCCTCTTGGAATCTTGGGCATGCATGCACATGTGCCCAGTGTGAGTTTTAAGCCACCGGGTCCGGGACGCAAACCGTGGTCAACTATGTGGGAGTCCAGCGACATAGCCATTAAGCTAACTAGACTGGGGAGCAATGTTCACATAGTGAAATGTTCACTTTGTAAGCTAAACAATGTGATCGAATGTATATAAATAAATTAATTAATTAACCAAAAATTTTTAAATAAAATAAAATTTAAATAATGGAATATTAGTAGTGACAAAGACTTTCTCCCCCTTTCAGTTAACCATTTCAAGGCCAATATTTTACCTGGGATACAGGGAACTATGAAACTAGCTCCAGGGTCAATCCCATAGCACGGTGGTTAAGGGAACCTGATCCCACATAGATTACTACAGTTCAAATCTTGAACTTGAAAAACACAGTGGGTATGGGTGTGTGCATGTCCAAAATCTTGACATGATGGATAAATGGAGGAAGAGAGATTGTGTCATGACCACGCAATTTTGGAAGGATACTTTTTTTTCTGTCATTTTGTGACTCTGGCAAGCATATTCACCCTCTAAGATAAAAAAGAAAGAAAAAGAAAGAGAGAGAAAAAGAAAGAAGAAAATAGAAAAAGAAAAATAGACACAGACTGACTGAATGTTATAAAAACTGAAACCCTCTATCTGTTGTCTACGAGAAGCACATCTTATGGATAAAGACATATGTAGACTAAAAGTGAGGGGCTGAAAAAAGTTATCCCATGGAAGTGGAAATTAAAAAAGGGCTGGAGTCATAACATTGATTTTAGACAATATAGGCCTTATGTCAAAATCTGTAAGAAGAGACAAAGAAGGGTATTATATAGTAGTAAAATGACTAATTTTATGAAGGTATAACACTTATAAATATCTATGCACTCATCTAAGGAGCATCCAAATATGTCAAGGAAAGATTGCTAGAGCTAAAAGGAGAGAGAGGTTGTAACCTGTAATTGTTGGGGATCTCAAAACCCCCGTATCTCCTTTATACATATCTTCTAGAAAAAAATAAATCAAAGAGATACAGACCTAAATGATACTATAAGTCAAGTGGACTTGACAGACTTGTATAGAACTTTCTACTCTATGACTACAAAATACACATTTTTTTCACTCCTGCATGGAACCTTTTCAAATATTGACCATATGATAGGGCACAAATCAAGCCTTTACAGATTCAAAGGCATAGAAACTATATCCAGCATCTTCTCTGACCATGATAGAATTAAACTCGATATTAATTTCATAAAAAATCCTCAAAAATATACAAATATATGGAAACTAAATAACATACTTTTTTTTTTTTTGAAGAGATTTTTGCTATAGGGCACATGCACTTGCCAGAAAGAAAGAGAGAAACAGAGATACAGAAAGCAAGAAATCACTCCCCTAGGGAGATAGCCACAATCTCTTCTCCTTTATCCGCCTCTTGGGATCTTAGGCACGCATGCACATGCACCCGGTGTGAGTTTAAGGTCTAGGACTCAAAACGTGGTCAACTACTTGGGAGTCCAGCAAAATAGCCATTACTCCAACTGCTAGTCCCTAAACAACACACTTCTAAATGACTTCTTAATTACTGAAGAAATTAAGTCAGAAACAAATGACAATGAGTACATGAGTTTCCATAATCTATGGGACACCACAAAAGCAATCATAAGAGGGAAATGCATAGCAATTAGTGCACATAATAAAAAGATGAAAAGGTGTTAAAAGGAAAAATCTAACACCATGCCTCAGGAAATTGGAAAAACAACAACAAAATGAAAAAAAAAATGCCAGGAGGAAAAAAAATATAATAACGACTTGAGCAGAAATAAATGAAATAGAAAATAAATAAAATATACAGAAAATAAATAAAAACAAAAGCTGATTATTTGAAAAGATAAACAAGATTGACACACCATTAGCTAGACTAATTAAGAAGAGAGAACAGACCCAGATAAATCAAAATCACAATGAAACAGACAATATTACAACAGACATAATAGAAATAGAAAACATCATTAGAGGATACTATGAGTGACTATACGCCAACAAACAAAATTTGGATGAGATGGACAAATTCCTGGACATATATAATCTACCAAGATTGACTCAGGAGGACATAGAAAGCCTGACTAGACTGTAACAAACAATAAGATTGAATCAGTAATAAGTAACTCCCAACAAAGAAAAGTTCAGGTCTTGGTGGCTTCACTTCTGAATTTTACAAAACTTTTTAAAAAAGAGGTAACCCCCTTTCTACTCAAACTATTTCTAGAGATCCAAAAGGAAGAAACCCTTCTAAATCCATTCTATGAAGCCTCCATCACCCTCATTATAAAATGGATAAGGATATGACAAAATAAGGAAAACTATAGACCTTTATCTCTAATGAATATAGATGAAAAAATTATAGAAAATATACTTGTGGGATCAGCAGTTAGCATAAGGGCTATGTCGCTAGACTCCCATACAGTCGACTGCGGTTTGCGTCCCGGACCCAGTGGCTTAAAACTCACGCCAGGCGCGTGTGCGTGCGTGCCCAAGATCCTGAGAGGAGAACGGAGGAGAAGGGATTGCGGCATGGCCCATCCCCCCTGGGGGGTGATTTCTCGCTTTCTGTCTCTCTGTCTCTGTCTGTCTGGCGAGCGCACGCGCCGTATAGCAAAAACCTCTCAAAAAAAAAAAAATGAAAAAAGAAGATACTTGCAAACCGTATCCAACAGCATATAAAAAAGATTCATTATGACCAGCTAGGCTTTATATCAGGGATGTAAGAGTGATTCAACATATGCAAAACCATAAATGGATAAAAACCATATGGTCATTTTGATCAATGCAGAAAAAGCATTTAACAAATTACAACATTGCTTCATGATTAAGACTCTCAGTAAAATCAGCATAGAAGGATAATTTCTCAGCATAATAAAAGCCATCTATGAAAAACCTATAGCTAACATTATACTGAATGGGGGAAAGCTGAAAACTTTTCCACTAAAAACTGATACTAGACAGTTTCTTCACTCCTTTTCAATATAGTGCTAGAAGTTGTAGCCAAAGCAATCAGAAAAGAGAATAATATAAAAGGCATTCAAATAGGCAAAGAAGAGTTGAAAATATCTTTATTTGCTGATGACATTATGTTACACTTAGAAGGCCCAAATATATCCATGGAAAACTTCTCAAAGCAATAAATGAATACAGTAATGTGTCAGTGTACAAAATAAACATAAAAAAATCCACAGCATTTCTATATATGAGCAACAAGATGACTTGAGGTAGAAATGAAGAAAGAATCCTTTTTACCATAAACACAAATTGCATAAGATACCTAGGGATATCTAACTAAGAAAGTCAAAGACCCTTTACAAAGAAAACTATGGAAATATTAAAAAAACATATTGAAAAAGACACAAAAAATGTGGAAGGACATCCCATGATCCTGGATTAGAAGAATTAATGAAATCAAAATGGTTATTCTACTGAAATTAATTTACATATTTAACATAATTCCAATCAAATTACAAAATACATTCTTCACAGATCTAGAAAAGACAGTTATAGAATTTGTCTGGGATCATAAAAGACCCTGTAGTGCCAAATCAATCCTGTGAAAGAAGGTAGAGTGGGCGGCATCTCACTCCTTGATCCCAAATTACACTATAAAGCTGTGATAATTAAAACAGCATGGTACTGGCACAAATAAAGACAGATGGACCAAGGAAATAAAATAGAAACCCCAGAAATAAACTGCAAAATATATGTCCAACTGATTTTTTAAAAATAATTATTTCACTTATTTCATTTATCATTATTGTTATTTTTAATTTGACCAGAGCAAGACAGAAAGTGAGAGAAAGAGAGAGAAAGCAAGAAAGGAAGTCACCAGGTCTGGGACTTGAATCATGTTCAGCCATGTGGGAGTCCATTGCCTCTAATCACCACACCACCTGCTGTTCTCAGTCAACTGATTTAAAAAATATATATTATTTATTAGCAAACTGATTTTTTAAAATGAATGATCTTATTTAACTTTATTTCTTCTTCCTTTTTTTTTTTTTGAGAGGTTTTTGCTATAGGGTGCGTGTGCTCTCCAGAAAGACAGAGAGAGACAGAAAGTGAGAAATCACCCCCCCACCCCCCAGGGGGTGTAGACAGAAGTCTGACTACTTTTCCTGTTTTTCCAAAATCTTTTCTTTTGGAGAGGTTTTCGCTATAGGGCACGTGCGCTCGCCAGACAGACAGAAAGAGACATAGAGACAAAAAGCGAGAAATCACCCCCCAGGGGGGATGGTCACACCACAATCCCTTCTCCTCCATTCTCCTCTTGGGATCTTGGGCACGCATGCACACGCACCCGGCATGAGTTCTAAGCCACCTGGTCCAGGATGCGAACCGCGGTCGACTACGTAGGAGTCCAGCGACATAGCCATTACGCTAACTGCTGGTTCCATTTCCAAAATCTTTTCAAAAGGGACTGGGGAAGTCATGCCACAAATATTAACAGACCATTTATTATCTATTAACAGAATTCTTCCTATCTCCTGTTCCTGGCATAGTAGGCATAGTATCTTTGAGATGTATATTTAAACCGATTACAGTATATTCTTTTGCTTATCTCTTCCCAAGACACAGAACTTCCCTTTTCCTTGAGATGTAGATTAAGCCTTTCTTTAACTAAGACACAAGATCTTCCCTTCCAATCACCAACTTAAGACTTATGGAACGCACCTATAACCTGCAAGCCCCTCCCCCTTCTATATGTCCCGCCTTTTTGGGCCAGACCAATGGAAAATCTTTTCACTAAATGTTGTCTGTCAATCTCAAAGACAAATAAAAGGAACCCATGTACATGAACACCCTGAGAAAAGGCATGTATGCCTCTTTTCCGGGCCTAGGTCACTTACAGTTGGCTTTGAAATAAACTGCATTAATTATTAATTATTAATTTTACAGTTGGTTATTTATTTATTTATTTTTTGTCAACAGGGGGATGGCCACACTGCAATCCCTTCTCCTCCATTCTCCTCTTGCGATCCTGGGCATGCATGCACACGCACCTGGCATGGGTTTAAGCCACCAGGTCTGGGACTTGAACTGCTTTATTCATTTATTTTAATTTAACCAGAGAGGGACAGAGAGAGAGAGACCAAGAAAGCAAGCTGCCAGGTTTGGGACTCAAAACACGGTAGGCCAAGTGGGATTCAAGTGCTCTTAACCCCCATACCACCTGCCATCCCCCAAGCCAACTGATTTTTAACAAAGGATACCAGTCAATCTAGTGGGAAAAGGAAAACCTCTTTAGCAAATGGTCCTGGAAAAACTGGGTATCCATCCTCCTGCAGAAACTGGATTCCTGTGGAGACTCACTTGGCAGAACACATTTTTCTGAGTGGGGGGGGCTGTGGATTAGAAATAAACATAAAAATAAACACACAAAGACATATAAGTATAAAAAAGCAAGGACTGGGTGGGTCAGACTTCTCTGATGGAGAAAGCCATCACCTCGAACCAGCCTCTGGTTTATTTTATAGGACAGAAAATGGAGGAAGAGGAAATAGAATGCAAAGTCAATTGTTTTCAGGTGTTAATTGTCTGATGATGCAAAAATG
This sequence comes from Tupaia belangeri chinensis, assembly GCF_000334495.1. Lineage (NCBI taxonomy): Eukaryota > Metazoa > Chordata > Mammalia > Scandentia > Tupaiidae > Tupaia > Tupaia belangeri. The sequence goes on along the minus strand of NW_006204006.1, from coordinate 27,596 downwards.
ACTCTCACCTTTTGTTTTTTTCTGAACTTTTGGGGTGAAACCTGAATAACACACGTGGCTTCCTTAGACAGATACTGCAGGTAACTAATGTATTCATATGTTAATGTTCTCATTGCTATGCAAACAAACCTCACTGAACCACATTTATACATGTGTCTGAAGGTCACCATGTTTATTCAGAATGGCTGCTTCCATATATCGCTGTTTTTCTTTTTCTAATTTGAGTCTGTGGAACTGGATTGCTGCTGCACAGTGCTCTCATTGGGTGATTTTGCAGACTAGTAGGAAAATAAACATAATCAAGATTATTGACATGATTCCCAAGAAATACTGTAAGGAATGGTGAAGCATGTTAAAAGGATTAGTGCCTTTATGTTTGTTACCGAACTCAAATCAGGTTTGCTCGCCCAAGCGCTATAAAACCAAGCCATAGGCACATGGTGTGATGAAGGAGAAAGTACAGCTTTATTGCAAACTGCAAAGCAAGGAGAGCAGGCAGCTCATGCTGAAAAGACCCGGTCTCCCCGAGATGTTCCCCACATGCGTTTTTAAGGGCAAAATTAGGGGTAGAGGTTCCAGGTGCATGATTAGTTCAGTGATTGGTTTAAGAGGGTGTGATCATCTCTTCTGCATTCTTGATTAGCGAGGCCTTAGATGATCAATGTTCTGTTCTGGGAGGGGGCGATCAATCAGGTCTTTGGTGCATTTCAGCCTGGAAGTGATATGGTCAATGATCATTGTCCTATAAAACATTTTAAGATATGTGTTACACAAAACGTCTACATCCTAATTCCTACAGTTAAGAAACTGATTTCTTTGACAAAGAGGAAAGTTACAAGCTTCTTTTTAGTACATTAAAGTGAAAGACAGTTTTTAGATAAATGTGATCTATTACTACAGGAAGGTGTGGTTTACTGTAAGCTAGGGTATACATTCAAATAATTATCTCAGGGAGGGAGTGGGTGTAGTCCTGGGTCAAGAGACTTGAATGTGGGACCAGCAGTTAGTGTAATGGCTATGTCGCTGGACTCCCACGTAGTCGACCGTGGTTCGAGTTCGAGTTCGACCTGGTGGCTTAAACTCACGCCAGGTGCGTGTGCGTGCGTGCCCAAGATCCTGAGAGGAGAATGGAGGAGAAGGGATTGCGGTGTGACTATCCTCCCTGGGGGGTGATTTCTCGCTTTCTGTCTCTCTGTCTCTCTCTGTCTGTCTGGCGAGCGCACGTGTCCTATAGCAAAAACCTCTCCAAAAAAAAAAAATAAAGAGAGAGAGACTTGAATGTAACATCTACATTTAAATGGACCTCTCTTGTCAGTCAATCTGGATAGATACTTTTAGTTCTAATCAGTTTTCATTTTGGGAACTTACACTTTCTTCTAAAATAAAAAAAAAGAAACTAAAGGTTCACTCCTTTTAGAAGGTCACAGCTTGGTTTCATGTTGATTTAAAATGTTAAAGGCTAAATCAGAAGGATCGAACAAAGGTAGAAAACTATTTTGCGAATCTATGATCTGTTTATGAAGATGTTTCATATCTGTAGAAATATTGTTAGAAGACCATACCACATGGAGATGGTTTTGTATAGAAATCTAGTTCCAATGTGTGTCATTATATGGCAAAAGAGTTACACAGATATGTAGAAATAATGCATGACATCTGCACTTTAATCACCTCTCACATGTAGCTGCACTTTAATCACCTCTTCTCCTAAGAAGTCTACAGGAGTTTCTAACTCTCACAAATGGACAGCAATACATTCATCAATATCTAACTGGGTACCTATCATATGAGAAGTATTACAGGTGAGATCATTGACCAAAGTGGCATGTGAGTTTGTTGACTTCAAGTGTCCACCAACGTTGCCAGGGAGGCAATCAAAGTGATTATGGTGAGAACTTCAAAAATGATTGCTCTCAAAAATTTATGGGGCCTATATAATTGACTGAATTTCATGTAAAACTTCAACTCCACCATCATTATACCAGGATCCAGAAATTGTTACTGGCACTGCCACATATGGAGGATGGCATAACACTAATATAATCCTGACCCAAATTGTAACTGGTTACACAATTCATAATACTACAGTTAGTGTAACCTATTTTTATTTTGTTATCCCAGTATGCAAAATTTAGGGCTCCCAAGATCATGGCATAAGGCTTTGAAAGACAAGCTAATTGTGTAGGTGGGAATATGTGACTCCTGGGGAAGAGATTACATTTATTGGAGGCCTGCTGTTTGTACAAGTAAGTGAAAGTAACATTTGTTCACTAGCATTTATGCCTGGTTTTTACATAATACCAATCCTTGACATGTTTTTTTCCCTCATAAAACCAAAGTTCTAAAAGTGATATATTAGGAATTATTTATCTATGGAGTTACATAAGTAATAGCTTTTTGTTCTTTTCCCAATAATTATTATCCCTTTAAAAATTTTTGTTTTTCAGTAGTGGTTAGTCAAAAAAAAATTTTTTTTTTGGAGAGGTTTTTGCTACAGGGCGTGTGTGCTCGCCAGAAAAACAGAGAGAAACAGAGAGACAGAAAGTGAGAAATCACCCACTGGGGGGGTATGGCCATGCCACAATCCCTTCTCCTTCATTCTCCTCACAGGATCTTGGACACGTATGCACACACACCTGGCGTGAGTTTAAGCCACCAGGTCTGGGAGTCAAACCACAGTCAACTACATGGGAGTCCAGTGGCATAACCATTATGCCAACTGCTGACCCTGGGTTGGTCAATCTTTATACAATAAAATGTTAGGACTAAATAGTATCTAGTGGAATCTCCAAGGATCCACAGAATATTCCAAGGGAAAGCTATAGGTGGGGACTATGGAAGGCAAAAGAAACTTTTAGTAAAATGAGTATGTTGAAAATTTTCTAATTTAATAAATTTAAGAATAACATGTAAAATATTATGGAAGGAGTTCAGAGGGTATCGGTAGCTGTGTGAAGAGAGACAAACAATTAGGGGCATAATTATTTCATGTAAAGCAGATAGGTGGGACTCCAGAAGTCTCTCAAAAGAATAATTAGCTTCTTTACAATGTTCTTCATGGGTTCTAAAAGCCTAGGTACTTGTTAGAATCTTTTCCATGGGAAGCAACCTTGAAACTGTGAATGACAAAGCTGAAAAGAGAGATAACAGATGAATTAGACAGACAAATAGACTAGTTGTTTTAACTGTATATAGCACTTAAAGAATTATCTAACTTGTGACTGATGGCTTTGCATTAGTAAAATTAATTTTATTTAGTTATTATTTTATTATTATTATTTTTATAGCCTGGGGAATAGATACCTCAGAAAAGGCCATTAAGGTTGTAACTTTGTATGTAGGACTTTACAGTTTTATCAGAATACTCAAAGTCTTAGCAATTTAGCTTTCAGTATACATCAGCAGCTTATGAATATGTGGTTAATAGACAAATAAAAATTAATAAACTTTTTTCAATGTCCTGGCAAAGTCTAATATAATCAGCCACTGTGCCCCCCTCCACTTTTTTGTATGGAGTAATAGCTGTTTTGCAAGAGGCATTAGCATTTTACTTTTTTTCAATAATTATTTTATTGGGGGACCAGCAGTTAGCGTAATGGCTATGTCGCTGGACTCCCACATAGTCGACCGTGGTTCGAGTCCCGGACCCGGTGGCTTAAACTCACGCCAGGCGCGTGTACGTGTGTGCCCAAGATCCCGAGAGGAGAATGGAGGAGAGGGGATTGCAGCATGGCCATCCCCCCTGGGGGGTGATTTCTCGCTTTCTGTCTCTCTGTCTCTCTCTGTCTGTCTGGTGAGCGCACGCGCCCTATAGCAAAAACCTCTCTCAAAAAAAATTATTTTATTTAACTTTTGCTTGTTTTGTTTATTTATTAATTTATTTTAACTTGACGAGAGAGAGAGAGAGAGAGAGAGAGCGTGAGCAAGCCACCAGGTTCAGGACTCAAGTTGTGGTCAGCCACGTGGAAGTTCAGAGCCCTTAACCACCACGCCACCTGCTGGCCCTGGTATTAGCATTTTCAAAGCCCAATTGTTTCAGTACAATTTATCTTGCCTCCTGATTATATAACACTCACGATATGGTTTGTATCAATGGAAAATAAGATCTTGATATAACTCACTAAGTTCCTGTTGTACACTGATCAAACTACCTGTTCCTCAATCCTGACTGGGAAGCCTCTTCCAGCACCTCAAACATATGTTAACCTGATGATATGTCTCTAGTGTATGTCCGATTTTTGCACCAGCATTGGCATGCTCCCCTGTTTTAGTCAATATTTAAAATATGATAGGTACTTTATGTTGTAAATTCTTATTCGCCAGTTCTTGGACTTCCTTAGACCAATCAGATTTCCACAAAAGATAATCTCCTCCTGACAAGCATGCCTTGTCTAACACTTGCCAATCATTAGGTGTAAACACAGATTGAGTAGCCATCTCTAATACCACAATTATATATGGTGCAGTGGGACCATATTGCATACAAACCGTTTTTAATTCTTTCAGAGTTTTAAAGGATATTGATTCATGCTGACACTGATTTTGTCTGGATTATCAAGATCAGGAATCTCTACAACCAGGCAAAATTTAAATCCCAAAATATCCTCTCATCTATCTGCTGTGTAATGAAAAGCTCTCTGGAGAGGGGTTAAAGTGGGAGCTGTTCTTTCTGTCCTAGCACTATTTGATATGCAAGTAAGTTTTGACTGGGAAGCAGGGGGCAGTGACTGGGAAGCACACTAGGGCAAAGGCCAGTGGCTCCTTCTCCTCCTGCCCTGTAGCTGCTTTGCATCTGCAATCTTAAGTCTGCCTAACTTCAAAAGGCTGTCTTTTTCATTACCATGTCCTATCACTCTATCCTTGTCTTTAGTTACAGACTCTGATTTCTCAGGAGGGAGCTGTACCCCTCCAGGGTGTTTTTTAGTTGAGTTACTAAGCCAGTTCCGGGTTCTTCTGGAGGGTTTTGTCTCAAGCACATCTTGATTAAATTCCACAGGGAGAAGGCAAAACTAGGAGTCTTGATAGGATGGACCCTCTGTTGTATATCATCCCCTGATCTGTTCTCTGATTAAGAAAACAAACAAGGGACCAGCAGGTGGCATGGTGGTTAAGGCGCTGGGTGCTCCCACATGGCTGACCACGGTTCGAGTCCTGTTCTCTGAGTAAGAAAACAAACAAGGGACCAGCAGGTGGCATGGTGGTTAAGGCGCTGGGTGCTCCCACATGGCTGACCACGGTTCGAGTCCTGGACCTGGTGGCTTGCTCTCTCACCTTCTCTCTCTCTCTCCGATTTAACTTTTGCTTGTTTTGTTTATTTATTAATTTATTTTAACTTGACGAGAGAGAGAGAGAGAGAGAGAGAGCGTGAGCAAGCCACCAGGTTCAGGACTCAAGTTGTGGTCAGCCACGTGGAAGTTCAGAGCCCTTAACCACCACGCCACCTGCTGGCCCTGGTATTAGCATAAGCCAAGCCCAATTGTTTCAGTACAATTTATCTTGCCTCCTGATTATATAACACTCACGATATGTATCAATGGAAAATAAGATCTTGATATAACTCACTAAGTTCCTGTTGTACACTGATCAAACTACCTGTTCCTCAATCCTGACTGGGAAGCCTCTTCCAGCACCTCAAACATATGTTAACCTGATGATATGTCTCTAGTGTATGTCCGATTTTTGCACCAGCATTGGCATGCTCCCCTGTTTTAGTCAATATTTAAAATATGATAGGTACTTTATGTTGTAAATTCTTATTCGCCAGTTCTTGGACTTCCTTAGACCAATCAGATTTCCACAAAAGATAATCTCCTCCTGACAAGCATGCCTTGTCTAACACTTGCCAATCATTAGGTGTAAACACAGATTGAGTAGCCATCTCTAATACCACAATTATATATGGTGCAGTGGGACCATATTGCATACAAACCGTTTTTAATTCTTTCAGAGTTTTAAAGGATATTGATTCATGCTGACACTGATTTTGTCCTGGATTATCAAGATCAGGAATCTCTACAACCAGGCAAAATTTAAATCCCAAAATATCCTCTCATCTATCTGCTGTGTAATGAAAAGCTCTCTGGAGAGGGGTTAAAGTGGGAGCTGTTCTTTCTGTCCTAGCACTATTTGATATGCAAGTAAGTTTTGACTGGGAAGCAGGGGGCAGTGACTGGGAAGCACACTAGGGCAAAGGCCAGTGGCTCCTTCTCCTCCTGCCCTGTAGCTGCTTTGCATCTGCAATCTTAAGTCTGCCTAACTTCAAAAGGCTGTCTTTTTCATTACCATGTCCTATCACTCTATCCTTGTCTTTAGTTACAGACTCTGATTTCTCAGGAGGGAGCTGTACCCCTCCAGGGTGTTTTTTAGTTGAGTTACTAAGCCAGTTCCGGGTTCTTCTGGAGGGTTTTGTCTCAAGCACATCTTGATTAAATTCCACAGGGAGAAGGCAAAACTAGGAGTCTTGATAGGATGGACCCTCTGTTGTATATCATCCCCTGATCTGTTCTCTGATTAAGAAAACAAACAAGGGACCAGCAGGTGGCATGGTGGTTAAGGCGCTGGGTGCTCCCACATGGCTGACCACGGTTCGAGTCCTGGACCTGGTGGCTTGCTCTCTCACCTTCTCTCTCTCTCTCTCTCTCCGTGTATCTCTCTAGTCAAATTAAAAATGAATGAATGAATAAGTAAAGTTAAATAAATAATTTTAATGAAAAAAAAGAAAACAAACAAGAAAAATGAGGATAATATACGAGGAATACTGGATCAAGCATCCCAAGATCCGGATAATTGCTATCCCAGAAGAGGAAGAAAATAATAAGGGCATTGATAATTTATTTAATGAAATCCTGGGATAAAACTTTCCAAACCTAGAAAGGCATTCAAATATCCAGACCCAAGAAATATATAGGACTCCAAATGGAATCAACCCAAGAAGATACCTTTTGAAGGCACATCATTGTCAGATTGGCAAAAGCAACAGACAAAGACAAGATGCTAAAATTGGCAAGAGGGAAATGTCAAGTTACTTACAAAGATCACCCCATCAGGCTAACATTGAACCTCTCATCGGAAACAATGCAGGCAAGGAAAGAATGGAGAAATATAGCCAAAGGGTTAAACGAAAAACAATTTCAACCAAGAATACTACCCCCAGCAAGATTATCTTTCATATGGGAAAAGAAGATAAAAACATTCTCAGATAAACAAAACCTGAAAGAATTTACCAACTCCAGACCAGCTCTGCAAGAGGTTCTGAAGGAAAACTAAAAAGTCAAATGTACTGTTATAAGAGCACAAAAAACAATGAAGAGGACAGAACCAGCTCCAGGCCTCTGGTCAGCCAGGGACACTGAGGCAGGGACAGCTCTGCACTCTCACCTCACTTCCAGGCCCCCCAGACCAAGACCCCACCCCCTAGGTAGGTAGCTAGTATGTTCTGCTTTTCATTTTTGTGCTTCTCCATTCTCTTGTTAATTCCTTGGTCTTCCTCCTCCTACAGAGTGTCCTTTCTCCAGCAGCAAGTGACAGAACCAGCTCCAGGTCTCTGGCGAAATTGTACACCATGCTTATGGTGCAGCGTGTGACTTTTTCTTTATTTCTCTGTGTTGTCTTTTCTTTCAGCTATTATTCTTTCTTCTTCATCTTCCACCCTGCCAGAGGCACTAGACAGGTCCATAATCAGATATCTGAAATTCCCTAGTAATGTAAGTTTCTCTAGATTCTCTCTTGTACTTATCCACCTGTGAAAAAGGAGATACTGCTTTTTGGGCACCCCAGTAAGAGTACCTCTCTTGAGACCACATTGGTAAAAACAATAGAAGAGAGACTTCGGCAAACACCAATTTTCTGCAAAAGGGAAACGCACTTACTCCTAGTTAGAGAAACGTTCCCGTAAGAGGTATTAAAAAATGAATATATCTTCCAATGGCTAGAAGTTCTATAGAAGAAGAGCCTCAGGTCTGAACAAACAAGGAAATATGCCTCCACCAAAGGAAAATGGCAACTTCCCTCCATCTCTCATAAATATGGAGGACGTTATCAAAATGTCAGAAAAAGAATTTCAAACACTCATGGTTACCAAATTCTATGACTTGGAACAGAAAAGAGACAACAAAACACAGGAGATTAGGAAGTACTTCCAGGACATGAAAGAAGAAATGGACACACTGAGAAAGAATCAGGTAGAACTATTAGAGATAAAGTCTGTAGTACAGGAAATCAAAAACTTTCTTGAAAGTATTAAAAGTCGATTAGACCATGCTGAAGATGGAATCTCTTATGTAGAATATAACACCTCTGACCTAGAAAAAGAAAAACCAAACATCAAAAAGATTGAGAAAATAACAAAAAAACCCACAAGGATAATATATGAGAAATACTAGACTCCATTAGATGCCCAAACATCAGAATAATTGGCATCCCAGAAGGTGAAGAAACTAATAACGACATGGAAAATCTATTCCATGAAATCCTGGAAGAAAATTTCCCAAGTCTAGAGAGGCACTCAACCATCCAGACTGAAGAAATACAAAGGACCCCAAATAGAATCAACCCCAGAAGATTTTCCTCAAGGCACATCTTAGCCAGGCTGTCCAAGACAACATGATACTAAAACTGGCGAGAGAGAAACGAGAAGTGACTTACAAAGGTCACCCCATTAGGCTAATACTGGACCTCTCGATGGAAATAATGCAAGCAAGGAAAGAATGGAAAGACGTATTGAAAGTTTTAAGAGAGAAACAATTTCAACCAAGACTATTACATCCTGCAAGATTATCCTTCATATGGGAAAAAAGAATAAAATCTCCTCAGACAAACAAAACCTGAAAGAATTTGCCAACACCAGACCAGCTCTTCAAGAAACCCTGAAGAAAGTTCTGTTCTAAGAAAACTAAAGAATTAACAGCCAGAAACAAAGAAATAAAAGGAAACTAAGACAATGGTCAACTTAAACGTCGGTACATATCCTGTAACATCGATAATAACATTGAATGTGAATGGATTAAATTCTCCAATCAAGAGACACAGACTGGCTGAATGGATAAAACAACAGAAACCCTCTATCTGATGACTACAGGAAACCTACCTCATGGAGAAAGACATACATAGACTAAAAGTGAAGGGTTGGAAAAAGGTTTTCCATGCAAATGGGAACCAAAAAAGAGCTGGAGTTGTGATACTAATTTCTGACAAAATAGGCTTTAAAACAAAACTGTTAGAAGAGACAAAGAAGGGCGTTATATCGTAGTAAAAGACTCTGTAGATCAAGAAGATATAATGCTTATAAATATCTATGCACCTAACACAGGAGCACCCAAATATGTGAAGGAGAGACTTAGATCTAAAAGGGAAGATAGACTGCAACACACTAATTGTTGGAGCTCTCAACACCGCACTATCCCCTCTGGACAGATCATCTAATCAAAAAATAGGTAAAGAGATTAAGGATCTAAATGATACCATAAATCAAATGGACTTAACAGACATCAATAAAAATTTCCATCCAAAAACCACGAGATACACTTTTTTCTCATCCTGACGTGGAACCTTTTCAAAGATTGACCACATCATAGGACACAAAGCAAGCCTCTACAGATTCAGAGGCATAGAAACTATCCAGCATCGTTTCCGGCCATGATGGAATTAAATTTCATTTTTAATTTCAAGAGAAATCCTCAAAAATATCCAAATAAATGGAAACTAAATAACCTACTCCTGAATGACTCCACTACTACTGAAGAATAAAGACTGAAATCAAAAGATTCATGGAATCCAATGACAATGAGGACACGAGTTTCCATAATCTTTGGGACACTGCTAAAGCAATCACAAGAGGGAAGTTCAAGCAATTAGTGCACATAAGAGGAAGACAGAAAGAAGGCTAGTGGATTACCTAACATCATGCCTCAGAGAATTGGAATAGCAACAGCAAAAAAATCCAAAAAATTCCAGGACAAAGGAAATAATAAAGATACGAGCAGAAATGATGAAATAGAAAATAAATATACTATACAGAAAATAAGTGAAAGTAAAAGCTGGTTCTTTGAAAGGATAAACAAAATCGATACACCACTAGTGAGAATTATTAAGGAGAGAAAGGAACCAGGTGAACCAAATCTGCAAAGAAGCTGGTAATATAACAACAGACAAAGAAGAAATTCAAAACATCATTAGAAGATACTTTGAACGTCTGTATGCTAAGAAACAAGACAATCTGGATGAGTTGGACAAATTCCTGGACACATATAATCTACCAGGAATGATCAAGGAGGATATAAAAAGTCTGAATAGGCCCATAACAAACCAGGAGATTGAATCAGTAATAAATAACCTCTCATCAAAGAAAAGCTTTGGCCCTGATGGATTCACCTCTGAATTCTACAAAAATTTCAAAGAAGAGTTAACCCCCATTTTGCTCAAGTTATTTATAAAGATCGAAAAGGGTGAATCTCTCTCTAATTCATTCTATGAAGCCTCTATCACCCTTATCTTTAAAACAGATAAGGACAGGACAAGGAAGAAAAACTATAGACCAACATCTCTGATGAATATAGAGGCAAAGATTCTCAACAAGTTACTAGCAAATCGTATCCAACAACTTATAAAAAAGATCATACACCATGATCAGGTAGACTTTATTCCAGGAATGCAAGTTTGGTTCAACATACGCAAAACCATAAATGTAATACATCATATTAACAGGAATAAAGATAAAAACCATATGGTCATATCAATTGATGCAGAAAAAGCATTTGATAAGATACAACATCCCTTCATGATCAAGACTCTCAGCAAAATCGGCATAGAAGGGTCATTTCTCAACACAATAAAAGCCATCTATGAAAAACCCATAGCGAACATCATCCTGAATGGAGAAATGCTGAAAGCTTTCCCACTAAATATGGGAACAAGACAAGAATGCCCACTTTCTCCACTCCTTTTTAATATAGTACTGGAAGTCCTCGCCAACGCAATCAGAAAAGAGGAAAAAATGAAAGGCATCAGAATAGGAAAAGAAGAAGTGAAACTCTTTCTATTCGCAGGTGATATGATTGTATACATAGAAGACCAATGGTCTCCATGGAAAATCACTGGAAGTAATAATGATTACAGTAAGTTGCAGGATATAAAATCGATATACAGAAATTGATAGCATTTCTATATACGAATAACAGGCAGACTGAGATAGAACTGAAAATAGTTATTCCATTTACCATAGCCACCAAAAGTATAAGATATTTAGGAATAAATCTAACCAAAGAAGTTAAAGA
>NW_006204006.1:10028-16281 GCF_000334495.1 Tupaia belangeri chinensis | reverse complement strand
GAAAATGACACAAAAAAGTGGAAGGACATCCCATGTTCCTGGATTGGAAGAATTAATATAATCAAAATGGCAATTCTACCCAAATTAATTTACATATTTAATGCAATGCCAATCAAAGCACCAGACACATTTTTCACAGATCTAGAAAAGACAATCATAAAATTTGTCTGGAATCATAAAAGATCCCGTATTGCCAAATACACCACAAAGCTGTGGCAATCAAAACAGCATGGTATTGGCACAGAAACAGACATGTGGACCAATGGAACAGAATAGAATCCCCAGAAATAAATTCCCAAACATACAGTCAACTGATTTTTGACAAGGGGTACCAGTCAATCCAGTGGGAAAAGGAAAACCTCTTCAGTAAATGGTGCTGGAAAAACTGGATTTCCACTTATAGGAATATGAATCTGAACCCCTACCTCTCACCTGTGACAAAAATGAAGTCAAGGTGAATCAAGGATATAAATCTCAGACCGCAAACTATAAAACTGCTCCTGGAAAACACTGGAGTAACTCTGGGAGACATTGGTGTTGGGAAAGACTTCTTAAATAAGATCCCCAAAGCACAGTCGATAATCCCTAAAATAGACAAGTGGGATTACATCAGACTAAGAAGTTTCTGCATGGCAAAAGACACAGTAATTAATGTGAATTGACAGCCCTCAGAATGGGAAAATATTTATGTAAATTATGCATCAGATAAGGGACTGATAACCAGAATACACAAGGAACTCCAGTAGCTGTTTGGAAAAAAGACGATGAACCCTATTAAAAGATGGGAGGGACCAGCAGTTAGCGTAATGGCTATAACCAGAATACACAAGGAACTAAAGAAGCTGATTGGAAAAAAGATGATTGACCCTATTAAAAGATGGGAGAAGGATTTGAAAAAGAACACTCTCGAAAGATGACATACGAATAGCCAAAAGGCATATGAAAAAATGCTCAACATCCCTCATCGTAAGGGAAATGCAGATCAAAACAACAATGAGATACCACCTAACCCCAGTCAGAATGTCTAAGATTAAAAAAACAAAAAATTATAAGTGTTGGCAGGGGTGTGGTGAAAGGGGAACTCTTTTACACTGCTGGTGGGGATGTAAATTGGTCCAGCCACTGTGGAGAACAATTTGGAGATTCTTCAAATATCTACAAATAGAACTACCATGTGATCCAGCAATCCCACTCCTCAGTATCTACCCAAAGACAGAAGAATTTTTCATTGAAAAAGTGCTTGCACATCGATGTTTATTGTGGCACTATTCATGATGACCAAGAAATGGAACCAACTCAAATGCCCCCATATGTATGAATCGTTTGAAAAACTGTGGCTCATATATTATACAGTATACTATTCAGCCATAAAAACCAACAAAACCCTGGCTTTTGACCGAAAGTGGAAGAATATGGAAGATTTACTGCTGAGTGAAGCAAGCCAGGCTATGAAGGAGAGACACTGTATGTCCCCACTTAATATATACCGAGTGTCTGCATGCCACGACTGAAACTACTTGACTAAAAGATATACAAGCACAAGAGATGGGTGTAAAGGCCAGATGCAGTGTGTGTGGAGGAGTGGGGCCTAGAGAAGGTCATTTGGAGGAGGGATACAGAGGCAGAGCATTGATGGGATGAGGAGGTGTGGTTTTATCTGTTGAAGATATTTTGATCATCTGGGAAGAAATGTTCACATATTGAAATGTTCACTTTGTAAGCTAAACAATGTGATTAAATGTGTATATATATTTAAAAAATGAAGAAAATGGCTCACTTAATAGGAACAGGTCCGGAAATATCAATAATAATGTTGAATGTTAATAGATTAAATTCTCCAATTAAGAGACACAGACTGGCCAAATGGATAAAACAAACGAACAAACAAACAAAAACAAAACAAAACAAAAAAACAGAATCCATCTATCTGTTGTCTACAAGAAACACACCTTATGGATAAAGACATACAGAGACTAAAAGTGAGGGGCTGGAAAAAGATATTCCATGCAAATGAAAATAAAAAAAGGGCTGGAGTTGTGATATTGATTTCAGATAAAATAGACTTTAAGACAAAGACTGTAAGAAGAGACAAAGAAGGGCATTATATAATAGTAAATGGGGCAATTCAGCAAGAAGACATAACACTTATTAGTATATATGTACTCAATACAGGAGCATCTCAATATGTGAAGAAAAGACTGCTGGAGCTAAAAGGAGAGATAAGGAGCAACATTATAATTGTTGGGGAATCTCAACACCCCATTATCTCCTTTATAGAGATCTTCTAGACAATAAATAAACAGAGAGATACAGGACCTAGATGATTGAATGGGCTTGATAGATATCTGTAGAACTTTCCACCCTAAGTCCATAACATATACATTTTATTTATTTATTTATTTATTCACTTATTTATTGAGAGGTTTTCGCTATAGGGTGCGTGCGCTCGCCAGACAGACAGAGACAGAGAGACAGAAAGCGAGAAATCATCGGGATATGGTCACGCCGCAATCCCTTCTCCTCCATTCCTCTCGCGGGATCTTGGGCATGCACACACACGCGCACGGCATGAGTTCTAAGCCACTGGGTCCAGGACGCGAACCGTGGTCGACTACGTGGGAGTCCAGTGACATAGCCATTACGCTAACTGCTGGTTCCCAAAAACATATACATTTTTCTCACTTTGGCATGGAACCTTTTCAAAGACTGACCATATGTTAGGACACAAATCAAGCGTTTACAGATTCAAAGGCATAAAACTACATCCAGCATCTTCTTTGACCATTATGGAATTAAACTTGATATTAATTTCAAGAAACAGAAACTGAACAACCTACTTCTAAATGACTTATTCACTACTGAAGAAATTAAGTCTGAAATCAAAAAATTTATGGAAACAAATGATAATAAATTTCTGTAATCTATGGAACATGGCAAAAGCAGTCATAAGACAGAAATTGATAGCAATTAGTGCACATAAGAAAAAGGTGGAAAGGTGGCAAACATCATGCCTCAAGGAATTAGAAAAACAACAACAATTAAAAAAAAGTCAGGTCAAAAGAAATAATAAAGACTTGAGCAGAAATAAATGGAATAGAAAATAAATAAACCATACGAAAAATAAAAGCAGAAGCTTGTTCTTTGAAAAAAGTAACAAGATCAACACACAATTGCGCATGCACACACACGCGCACGGCATGAGTTCTAAGCCACTGGGTCCAGGACGCGAACCGTGGTCGACTACGTGGGAGTCCAGTGACATAGCCATTACGCTAACTGCTGGTTCCCAAAAACATATACATTTTTCTCACTTTGGCATGGAACCTTTTCAAAGACTGACCATATGTTAGGACACAAATCAAGCGTTTACAGATTCAAAGGCATAAAACTACATCCAGCATCTTCTTTGACCATTATGGAATTAAACTTGATATTAATTTCAAGAAACAGAAACTGAACAACCTACTTCTAAATGACTTATTCACTACTGAAGAAATTAAGTCTGAAATCAAAAAATTTATGGAAACAAATGATAATAAATTTCTGTAATCTATGGAACATGGCAAAAGCAGTCATAAGACAGAAATTGATAGCAATTAGTGCACATAAGAAAAAGGTGGAAAGGTGGCAAACATCATGCCTCAAGGAATTAGAAAAACAACAACAATTAAAAAAAGTCAGGTCAAAAGAAATAATAAAGACTTGAGCAGAAATAAATGGAATAGAAAATAAATAAACCATACGAAAAATAAAAGCAGAAGCTTGTTCTTTGAAAAAAGTAACAAGATCAACACACAATTGCAGGCTGATCAAGAAGAAGAAAGAAAGAAACCAGATAAATCAAATATGTGATGAAATAGGCAACATTACAACAGACATAACAGAAATAGAAACTATCATTAGAGGATACTATGAGTGACTATATGCCAACAAACAAGAGAATATGGAGGAGATGAACAAATTACTGGATGCATGTAATCTACCAAGATTGAATCAGGAGGACATAGAAAACCTGAATAGACCCATAACCTGCCATGAGACTGAATCAGTAACGAATACCCTCCTGACAAAGAAAAGCCCAGGTCCAGGTGTCTTCACTTCCGAATTCTACAAAACTTTTAAGGAAGAGTTAATCCCTATCCTACTCAAATTATTTCTAAAGACTAAAAAGGAAGGAAATCTTCCAAATTAATTCTATGAAGCCTCTATCATCCTAATTCCCCAAATAGATAAGGACATGACAAAAAAAGGAAAACTACAGATCAATATCACTGATGAATATAGAAAATTCTCAGCAAGATACTTGCAAATCATATCCAACAACATATAACAAAGAATATTTATTATGACAAGTTAGGCTTTATTCCAGGAATGCAAGGGTGGTCAACATATGCAAGACCATAAATAAAATCCACCATATTAACAGAAAGAAAGATAAAAAGCATATGATCATTTCAATTGATACAGAGAAAACATTTGATAAAAAACAACATCCTTTCATGATTAAGACTCTCAGTAAGATTGGTGTAGAAGGGTCATTTCTCAACACAATAAAAGCCATCTATGAAAAACCTATAGCTAACATTATACTGAAAGGGGAAAAGCTAAAATATTTTCCACTAAAAATGGGTATTAGAATTCCATTCTCAAACCCCTGGCCTAAAAGACACTGAGGCAGGGCCCCCCACTCCAGTGCCAGCTCTAGCACTGGGACCCCCCAAGTCAGAGACCCCTATCTTTGTCAGCCAGGAACACCCTCAGCTCTATAGCCACCCTACTTCCATCTTCAGATCCCTGACCTAAGATACACTGAGGTAGGGCCACCTGCACCAGTTCCAGTACTGGGACACCCAAGCCAGAGACCCCTATCTCTGTCAGCCAGGAAAGCACTCAGCTCTATAGCCAGCCCAATTCCATCTTCAGAACCCTGGCCTAAGGGACACTGAGGCAGGGCCCCATGCCCCAGCTCCCACCCAGGGACCCCCAAGCCAGAGACTCTTATCTCTGTCAGCCAAGTAGGCTTTTATTTTTCCTTCTCTTTTTTCATTTGTAAATTTCTCCCTTCTCTTTACCAGGAATGCCCTCAGCTCTGCTGCCACACGACTTCCATCTTCAGAGCCTGGCAAAATTGTGTGGCTCACTAGTGCGCAGCACGTGACTTTTTCTTTATTCTCCTTATTACTTTCTTTCCACTTATTTGGTCCTTTCTTCCCTTATTTCTGCCCTCCCAGATGGTCTAGTTAGGTCTATAATTACAGTTCTGAAATATTCTAGTATTTTAAGGCTCTCTGGTATCCTCCCTTTTACTGAACCACCTGTGAAAAAGGAGATACTTTTCTTCATATACCTGAATGGAATACACCTCCTCAGATCACATTGTTAAACACAACGGAAGAGAGACTTCAGCAGTCTTCAGTCCACAGCAAAGGGAAACACACTTGCTCCTACATGAGGAAACGTCCTCTTAAAAGGTATTCCAAAGGGAACACTTCTCCCAAAGGCTAGAATTAGAAGAAGAGCCTCAGGTCTGAATAAAGCAGGAAATATGTCTCATCAAAAGAACACAGTGACTCCCTTCCATTTCTTGAAGAAACAGAGGCTGTTACCAAAATGTCCAAGAAAGAATTTAGAACATTCATGGTGACCAAATTCTATAAGTTGGAACAGAAAAGAGACAATGAACTACAGGTGACTAGAAAGTCCTTCCATGATATGAAAGATGAAATGGACAAGCTAAGAAAGAATAAGATGGAACTATTACAGGTGAAGTCTGTAATACAGGAAAAAAACACTCTCTAGAAAGTATTAAAAGTTGATTAGACCATGCTGAAGATCAAATCTCTGCTCCAGAAGATAAACCCTCTGACCTAGAGAAAACCACCAAAAATATATAGAAAAACAACAACAACCAAAAAACACGGGGATAACATACGAGAAATACTCGGTTCCATCAGACGCCCTAACATCCGAATAATTGATATCCCAGAAGATGAAGAATCTAATAAGGGCATGGAAAATTTACTCCATAAAATCTCGAAAGAAAATTTCCCAAGTCTAGAGAGGCACTCAAACATCCAAACCCAATAAATACAAAGAACCCCAAACAGAATCAACCCTAGAAGATCTTCTCCAAGGTACATCTTAGCCAGACTGGCAAAGACCACAGATAAAGATAAGATACTAAAACTAGCAAGAGAGAAACGAGAAGTGACTTACAAAGGTCACCCCATCAGGCTAACACCAGACTTCTCAA
>NW_006204006.1:7962-9804 GCF_000334495.1 Tupaia belangeri chinensis | reverse complement strand
TTTTTTTTTTTTGAGAGGTTTTTGCTATAGGGCGCGTGCACTCACCAGACAGACAGAGAGAGACAGAGAGACAGAAAGAGAGAAATCACCCCCCAGGAGGGATGGCTACACCGCAATCCCTTCTCCTCCATTCTCCTCTCGGGATCTTGGGCATGCACGCACACGCGTGAGTTTAAGCCACCGGGTCCAGGACTCGAACCGCGGTCGACTACGTGGGAGTCCAGCGACATAGCCATTACACTAACTGCTGGCCCCGAGAGAAATAATTTCAACCAAGATTATTATATACTGTAAGATTATCCTTCAAATGGGAAGAAAAGATTAAAATCTTCTCAGATGAACAAAACCTGAAAGAATTTGCCAACATCAGGACAGCTCTTCAATAAACCCTGAAGAAAGTACTGCTCCAGGAAAACTAAAGAAGTAACAGCCAGAAACAAAGAAATAAAAGGCAACTAAGACAACAGCCAACTTAAACATCATGACAGGTCCAGTAACATTGATAGTAACATTGAATGTGAACGGATTAAATTCTCCAATCAAGAGACACCAACTGCCTGAATGGATTAAAAAACAGAAACTCTGTTGCCTACATGAAACACACTTCATAGATAAAGACATACATAGACTGAAAGTGAAGGGTTGGAAAAAGGTTTTCCATGTAAATGGGAACCAAAAAAGAGCTGGAGTTGTGATACTAATTTCTGACAAAATAGGCTATAAAACAAAAACTGTTCAAAAGACAAAGAAGGGCACTATATTGTAGTAAAAGGGTCAATCGATCACAAAGATCCAACACTTATTAATATTTATGTGCCTAACACAGGAGCACCCAAATATGTGAAGAAAAGACTGTTAGATCTAAAAGGGTAGATAGAGTGCAATACACTAATTGTTGGAGACCTCAGCACTGCACTATCCCCTCTGGACAGATCATCTAGACAAAAGAAAGGTAAAGAGATAAAGGATCGAAATGGTATCATAAATCAAATGGACTTAACAGACATCTACAAAACTTTCCATCCCAAAACCATGAGATACGCTTTTTTCTCACCCCCACATGGAACCTTTTTGAAGGTTGACCACATCATAGGGCACAAAGCAAGTCTCTACAGATTCAAAGGCATACAATTTATATCAAGCATCTTCTCTGACCATGATGGAATTACACTTGAGTTTAATTGCAAGAGAAATCCTAAAAAATACTCAAATACATGGAAACTAAATAACCTACCCCTGAATGATTCCACAACTACTGAATAAAGACTGAAATAAAAACATTCATGGAAGTCAGTGCAGACATGAGTTTCCATAATCTTTGGGGCACTGCTAAAGCAGTCACAAGAGGGTAGTTCACAGCAATTAGTGCACATAAGAGGAAGACAGAAAGAAGGCAAATGGATCACCTAACATCATGACTTAGAGAATTGGGAAAGTAACAGCAAAAAAATCCAAAAAACTCCAGAAGAAAGGAAATAATAAAGATACGAGCAGAAATAAATGAAATATAAAACAAGTGAACTATACAGAAAATAAATGAAAGTAAAAGCTGGTTCTTTGAAAAGATAAACAAAATCGATACATCACTAGTGAGACTTATTAAGAAGAGAGAAAGGAACCTGGTGAATCAGATCTGCAATGAAGCAGGCAGTATAATAACAGACAAAGTAGAACTACAAAACATCATTAGAGGATACTTTGAACAACTATATGCCAAGAAACAAGACAATCTGGATGAGAAGGACAAATTGCTGGTCACATACAATCTACCAAGATTGAGCCAGGAGGATATAGAAAGTCTGAATAGGCCCATAACAAGCCAGGAGATTGAATCAGTAATAA
>NW_006204006.1:0-7852 GCF_000334495.1 Tupaia belangeri chinensis | reverse complement strand
TCAACATATGCAAAACCATAAATGTAATACATCATATTAATGGGAAAAAAGATAAAAACCATATGGTCATATCAATTGATGCAGAAAAAGCATTTGATAAGATACAACATCCCTTCATGATCAAGACTCTCAGCAAAATTGGCATAGAAGGGTCATTTCTCAACACAATAAAAGCTGTCTATGAAAAACCCATAGCGAACATCCTCAATGGAGAAATGCTGAAAGCTTTTCCACTAAAAATGGGTACAAGACAAAAATGTCCACTTTCTCCACTCCTTTTCAGTATAGTACTGGAAGTCCTCGTCAATGCAATCAGAAAAGAGAAGAAAAGAAAAGGTATTCAAAAAGGAAAAGAAGAGGTGAAACTCTCTCTATTCACTGATGACATGATTGTATACATAGAAGACCCAATGATTTCCATGAAAAAATTTCTGGAAGTAATACTTGAATACAGTAAAGTTGCAGGATACAAAATTAATATCCTGAAATCCATAGCATTTCTATATACAAAGACTGAGATAGAACAGAACAAAATTATGCCATTTACCATAGCCACAAAAAGTATAAGATACTTAGGGATAAATCTAATGAAATAAGTTAAAGAACTTGACTAGGAAAACTATGAGAAGTTAAAAAAAGAAATTGAAAATGACACAATGAAGTGGAAGGACATCCCATGTACCTGGATTAGAAGAATTAATATAATCAAAATGCCAATTCTACCCAAATTAACCTACATATTTAATTCAATGCCAATCAAAGTACCAGACAGATTCTACACAAATGTAGAAAAGACAATCATAAAGTTTGTCTGAAATCATGAAAGACCCCCTGTTGCCAAAGCAATTCTACACAAGAGTGGAGTGGTCAGCATCTCACTCCCTGACCCAAAAATATACTACAAAGCTGTGATAATCAAAACAGCATGGTACTGACACAGAAACAGATACATGGACCAATGGAACAGAATAGAGTCCCCAGAAATAAATTCCCAAACATACAGTCAAGTGATTTTTGACAAGGGGTACCAGCCAATCCAGTGGGAAAAAGAAAAGCCCTTCAGCAAATGGTGCTGGAAAAACTGGATTTCTACTTGCAGGAAAGACTTCTTAAATAAGACCCCCAAAGCTCAGTTGATAATCCCCCAAATAGACAAATGGGATTACATCAGACTAAGAAGTTTTGCATGGCAAAAGACACAGTAATTAATGTGAATCAACAGCCCTCAGAATGGGAAAATATTTTTATAAATTATGCATCAGATAAGGGACTGATAACCAGAATACACAAGGAACTCAAGCAGCTGTGTGGAAAAAAGATGATCAACCCTATTAAAAAATGGGAAAATGAGTTGAAAAACCCACTCTCTAAAGATGACATAAGAATAGCCAAAAGGCATATGAAAAAATGCTCAACATCCTTCATCGTAAGGGAAATGCAGATCAAAACAGCAATGGGATATCACTTAACCCCAGTCAAAATGTCTAAGATTAAAAAAAAATGATAAGTGTTGGCAGGGGTGTGGTGAAAGGGGAACTCTCCTATACTGCTGGTGGGAATGTAAGTTAGTCCAGTCACTGTGGAGAACTATTTGGAAATTCCTCAAAAATCTACAAGTATAACTACCATATGATCCAGCAATCCCACTTCTTGGTACCTACCCAAAGGACAGAATTCTTCATTGGAAAAGTGCTTGCACATCGATGTTTATTGCGGCACTATTCATGATTGCTAAGACATGGAACCAACTCAAATGCCCTCATACAGATGAATGGGTTGAAAAACTGTGGCACATATACTATATGGAATACTATTCAGCCAAAAAAAAAAAAAAAAAACCCCTGGCTTTTGACAGAAAGTAAAAGAATATGGAAGATTTACTACTGAGTGAAGCAAGCCAGGCTATGAAGAAGAGACATTGTATGTCCCCACTTAAGGTATACTGAGTGTCCGCACTCTGACTGAAACTGACTGACTAAAGGATGTACAAACACAGGAGATCGGTGTGATTGCCAGATGTGGTGTGTGTGGAGGAGTGGGGCCTAGGGAAGGATATTTGAAGGAGGGATACAGAAACAAAGCATTGACGGGATGGGGAGTTAGTGGGGTTATCTGTTGAAGATATTTTGATCAACTAGATTGGGGAAAAATATTCATATATTAAAATGTTCACTTTGTAAGTTAAATAATGTGATTGAATGTATATAAAAAAGAGAAATAAACCACATTCATTATTATTTTTACAGTTGGTTATTTCCATTTACAGTGTTTAGCATTCCCTGGATTCCATATGAATTTTAGGATGGGTTCTTCAGTTTCTTTAAAAAACATTTTGTAATGTGACCACATTACACATTGGTTAGGGAACTTGGATTTCATCAGGGTTTGAGTTCCAGTCTAGAAGCCTGAGGAACACTCCAGAGGCATATACAGTGTGACCAATTCTAATGGGAGGAAATAATGGAGGAAGAAGGACTGTGGTGTAGTCATTCTCCATTGGGGGTGGTTCTTTCTCTTTTTTTTTCTGGCATGTGCACATGCCCTCTGGCAGAAAGAAAAAAAAAGCATCTTGGGATTTTGTTATGAATTTCATGGAATCTGTAGATTATTTTTGTGCTAGTGACATCTGAAAAATATTCAAATTTTTTTCCTTTTTTTTTTTTTGAGAGGATTTTGCTATAGGGCGCATGCGCTCACCAGACAGACAGAGAGAGACAGAGAGACAGAAAGTGAGAAATCACCCCCCCGGGGGGATGGCCACGCCGCAATCCCTTCTCCTCCATTCTCCTCTTGGGATCTTGGGCACACACGCACACGCATCCGGCGTGAGTTTAAGCCACCGGGTCCGGGACTCGAACCGCAGTCGATTATGTGGGAATCCAGCAACATAGCCATTACGCTAACTGCTGGTCCCAAAAATATTCGATTTAAAAAAAAATTATTTTATTTAACTTTGTTTATTTACTTTAATTTGACCAGAGAGGGACAGACTAAGAGAGAGAGAAAAAGAGAAAATGAGAAAGCAAGCTGCCTGGTCTGGGACTCAAAACATGATAGGCCATGTGGGAGTTCAAAGCCCTTAACCATAACACCACGTCAGCCCCAAAATATTCCAATTTTTTGGAACAGTAGATGGCATAATAATTAAGTTGCTAGACTCCCATGTAGTCAACTGTGGTTTGAGTCCCAGATCCGATGGCTTAAAATTCATGCCAGGTGCATGTGCGTATGTGTCCAAAATCCCAAGAAGGGAATGGAGGAGAAAGGATTGTGGTGTGGCCATCCCTCTTCATGGGTGATCTCTCCCTTTCTGTCTGAGCACTCATGCTCTATAGCAAAAATCTCCCTTAAAAAATGAAAAATTTCAATCTGTGAACATACGTTTTTCAGTCATTTGGCCATTTTATTTAGGCTATCCTACTTTGTTGATATTATAATCATGTTCTTAGTTTTTGCTTTGATTTTTAAAAAACTGTCATAAAGCATGTGTGCTCATCAGAGAGACCAAGAGAGAGTGAGAAAGCACCCCACTATGGGCATGGTCATGCCGTAGTCGCTTCTCCATTTCTCCACCCTGTTAGAATTTTGGGCAAACATATACAGACACCCAGCAGGATTTTCAAGCTGTCAGGCCTAGAATTTAAGCCTTGCTGTTGCCTATGTGAGATCCAGCTCCCTTTTCCACAAAGCTATGGGAGTGACACTTTAGATTCTTTTATATATGTATTTTTAGATTCAAAATACAGAGTAGCAAATTTCATTTTATTTTTCTAAGTTAAACTTTGTGTTTTAATTGACAGATAAAAATTGTGTATATTTGTCCTTTTAAAACATGATGTTTTGTGGAGGCCAACAGATGATGTGGTGGTTAAGGTGCTGAGTGTCCACATGGCCGACTACGGTTCAAGTGCTGGACTTGGTGACCTGAAAATCACTCTGGGCACATGTGCATGTATGCCTTAAATCCCAAGAGGAAAATGGAGTAAAAGGGATTTTGGCATGGCCATTCTCTTTGGTGGATGATTTTTTTTTTTGCCCTTTCACAGTCTCTCTCTGTCTCTCTCCGGTAAGCACATGCACCCTATGGCAAAGAAAAAAAAAAAGATGTTTTGAAATAGGTGTACATTTAATAAAAAAGAAATATGTGTACATTATAAAGTAGCTCAATAGGGCTAATTAACATACACATTATCTAACATACCCGTATTTTTTGTAGTGAAAACACTAAAAATCTACTCAGTGGTTTTCAAAATATAATTCACTAACTATAGTTACCATTTTATACAATAGAGCTCATGAGCTTATTATTATTTTATTTTTTTTTGGAGAAGTTTTCGCTATAGGGCACGTGCGCTCGCCAGACAGACAGAGAGAGACAGAGAGACAGAAAGCGAGAAATCACCCCCCAGGGGGGATGGTCACGCCGCAATCCCTCTCCTCCATTCTCGCCTCGGGATCCTGGGCATGCACACACACGTCCCCAGCGTGAGTTTTAAGCCATCGGGTCCGGGACTCGAAGGCCACCGGGCCCGGGCCCCGACCCACGGTTGACTACGTGGGAGTCCAGCGACATAGCCATTACGCTAACTGCTGGTTCCCCCCTCATGAACTTATTCATTCTATCTAACCAAAATTTTGTATGCTCCACTACCATTTCTCCATTCCACCCACCAGCCCCTGATAACCACCATCTTCTGTCCAATTCTATGAGTTCAGGAGAACAGCAGATGGCCTAATGGCTATGTTGCTGGACTCCCATGTAGTTGACCCTGATTGAGTCCTGGACCCAGTGGCTTAAACTTACGCCGAGTGCGTGTGCGTGTATACATGCCCAAGATCCCAAGAGGTGAATGGAGGAGAAGGAATCGTGGCATGGCCATCCCCCCTGAGGGGTGATTTCTCTCTTTCTGTCTCTCTGTCTCTCTCTGTCTTTCTGGTGAGTCCATGCACCCTATAGGAAAAACCTCTCCAAAAAAATAAAATAAAGAAAAGAAACTTCGAGTTCAGCATTTCTTTTCTTTTCTTTTCTTTTCTTTTTTTCTTTTCTTTTCTTTTCTTTTTTTTTTTCCAGTTTTGCTATAGGATATGTGTGCTTGTGAGAGAGAGAGAGAGCGAGCGAGAGAGAGAGAACGCATCCCCCATGGGGATGTCCAGGCTGCAATCCGTTCTCCTCCATTCTCCTTTCGGGGTTGTGGCCATGAATGCACACATGCCAAGGGTGTTTTTCAAACCACGAGTCCAGGACTCAAACTTTGCAGTTGGTCATGTGGAATTCAGCTGCCTTAACCACAACACCACCTGCTCACTCCAGAGTTTAGCTGTTTCTGTTTCATAAATAATAAAGTCATGTGGTATTTCTCTCTTTTTATAAAAAATAATTATTTGGGGCCAGCAGAGGTTGTAGTGGTTACATCGCTGGACTCCCATGTGGCTTATCCTGGTTTCAGTCCTGGACTCAGTGGCTTGAAAATCATGCTGGGTGCATGTCTGTGCATGCCCAAGATCCCGGGAGGAGAATGGAGGAGAAGGTCTTGTGGTGTGGCCATCCCCCTCAGGGGGTGATTTCTCATTTTCCCTCACACTGTCTGTCACTGTCTCTGGAAAGCACATATGCCCTAAGGCAAAAACCTAAAAACAATTTATTTGATTTTATTAATTATTATTATTATTATGTAAATTTGCTATAGGGCACATATACTCCAAGAGAGGGAGGGAGGGAGGAAGGGAGAGAGAGAGAGAGAGACAGAGACAGAGAGACAGAGAGAGAAAGAGGTGAGAAACCAAGTTACTAGGTCTGGGACTTGCACCGTGGTTAGCCATATGGGAGTCCAGCACCTAAACCACCGTGCCACCTACTGGCCCCCATGAGGTATTTCTCTTTTTTTTTTTTGGAGAGATTTTTCACTGTAGGGCGTGTGTGCTCACCAGACAGACAGAGAGAGACCCAGAGACAGAAAGCGAGAAATCACCCCCCAGGGGGGATGGTCACGCCGCAATCCCTTCTCCTCCATTCTCCTCTCGGGATCTTGGGCACGCATGCACACGCACCT
This sequence comes from Tupaia belangeri chinensis, assembly GCF_000334495.1. Classification (NCBI taxonomy): domain Eukaryota; kingdom Metazoa; phylum Chordata; class Mammalia; order Scandentia; family Tupaiidae; genus Tupaia; species Tupaia belangeri. Next base: position 1,802 of record NW_006204006.1, on the reverse strand, counting down.
GGCGTGAGTTTTAAGCCACCGGGTCCGGGACACGAACCGTGGTCGACTACGTGGGAGTCCAGCGACATAGCCATTACGCTAACTGCTGGTTCCCGTGGTATTTCTCTTTCTGTGCCTGACTTACATTACTTAATATTCTCTAGGTTCATTCTATTGTTGCAAATAACAGGATTTTCTTTTTTTAAGGCTGAATACTATTCCAGTGTGTGTCTATACCACATTTTATCTACTCATCTACTGATAGACACTTAAGTTGATTCCCTATGTGGGCTATTGTGAATATTGCTGCAATTAATATGAGAATGTAGGTATCTTTTTTTACATAGTTATTTCATTCCCTTTATACCCCATAGTGGGATTTATGGATAATACAGGAGTTCTATTTTTAATTTTTTGAGGAATCTCCATACTATTTTCATAATGCCTGGAAACTTACATTCCTACCAACAGTGAGCAAGTGTGCCCTTTTTTCTACAACCTTACCTACAATTTGTTATCATTCAGCTTTTTGATAATAGCCATTCTTTTTTTTTTTTTTTTGGAGTGGTTTTTTGCTCTAGGGTGTATGCGCTCACCAGAAAGACAAAGAGAGACAGAGAGACAGAAAGTGAGAAGTCACCCCACAGGGGGAATGGCCATGCTGCAATCCCTTCTCCCCCAGTCTCCTCTCAGGGTCTTGGGCACACATGCACACATGCCCGGTGTGAGTTTAAGCCACCAGGTCTGGGACTTGAACCACGTTTGACTATATGGGAGTCCAGTGACATAGCCATTACTCATCTGCTGGTCCTGCTATTCTTTTTTTGTTTATTTCTTTCAGAATTATTTATTTAATTTATTGTTATTAAAAAAATTACTATTATTATTTTTATTATTATTTATACATTCAATTGCTATACACCATTTAGATTGTGAAGAGACTTTACCCAGCATGATATACACATCAGAACAGATCAGTTGAGAATACTATACACATCATCATCAATAGGTAATAAACCATATCTCTATCCCACAAATGTCTTACCTCTCTTATTTTCCCCAGATTTCTATACTCTTCCCCTCATACTCTCCTTCCACTTTGCTCCTAGTGTCCATAACAATTTTTAATGCTTTTATGTCCTCCAGTTTTTCAGTGTCTACCATAGAGTACAGACAGTAGGTATATGTTAAATGTAGACATACAATGTCTTTCATATCCTGACTTGCTTCACTCAGCAACAGATCTTCCATATTTGTCCACTTTCTATCAAATTCCAGGGCCTTGCTTTTCTTTCTTTCTTTTTTTTGTTTTTTTTTGTTTGTTTGTTTGTTTTTGTTTTTGTTTTTGGTTGAATAGTATTCCATGGAGCATATGTGCCACAATTTTTCAATCCATTAATCTGTTTGTGGATATTTGAGCTGGTTCCAGTCTTAGCAATTGTGAATAATGCCACAAATATAGTTGTGCAAGCACTTTTCTGACTGAGCATTCTCCTGTCCTTTGGGTAGATAACGAGCATGGATCATATAGTAATTCTATTTGTAGGTTTTTGAGGAACCTCATATTGTTCTCCACAGTGACTGGACCAATTTATATTCCCACTAACAATGTAGGAGTGTTCCCCTTTCACCACATCCCTGCCAGCACTTATCATTTTAATTTTCACCATTCTTACAAGGGTTAGGGCTTCCGCCACCGCCGCCGCCACCACCGCTGCTGCCGCCACCGCCGCCGCCGCACGCCGGGGGCATGAGCCCTCATATGTATTTCTTTGAGAGGTGTATATTCAGGTCATTTTCTCATCTTTTAATTGGGTTAATCA
>NW_006204005.1:0-467 GCF_000334495.1 Tupaia belangeri chinensis | reverse complement strand
ATGGGGGTGGGAGGGAGGTAACAGGGAAAAACACAACACATTTAATAAACACAAAAATGAAAAATTATCTGCTGATGATAATGTATACGGTAATATCTTTGCCTTGACTAATAAATACTGTATTCATTCTGGGAAAAAACATGTTGTACATTATAAAGATGTACAGTGATTAAATGTAAAAAAAAAATTGTGTTATTTTCCATTTCTTTTTCTTTCTTTTTTTTTTAAGCTCTCATAGTTTTCTTGTGGATGTCTTTAACTTCTTTGGTTAAATTTATTCCAAGTTGTCTTATATACTTCTTGTGGCTATGGAGAATGGAATTACTTTCTTCAGTTCTATCTCAGTCTGCCTGCTGCTCATGTATAGAAGTGCTATAGATTTTGGGACTAGCAGTTAGCATAATGGCTATGTCACTGGACTCCTACATAGTCGACCACGGTTCGAGTCCCGGACCTGGTGGCTTAAA
>NW_006204004.1:19350-25884 GCF_000334495.1 Tupaia belangeri chinensis | reverse complement strand
TTTAAAAAATAATGAGAATAAAAAATAATAACAATTAAAAAAAAGAAGAAAAAGAGTCTATAATGTTTTCTATATATAAGATCATATTATCTGCAAACAGAAAATTATTTCTTTCTTTCTTATCTGGATGTCTTATTTCTTTCTCTTGTTAATTACTTTTTGCTAAGACATCCAATACTTTGTTGAACAGAAGTGGTGAGAGTGTACATCCTTGTCTTGTTTCTGATCTTAAGAGGAAAACTTTTAACTTTTCATTATTGTATGTAATGATAGCTATTGGCTTCACATATGTGGCTTTTGTTATTTTGAGGACCATTCATTTCTGGTGTCTCTCATAATTCCAAAAATCCATAATCTTAAATTTTGAAAACTTGAAACATCTAAATCCCTACAGTCTAAAGTTTCTAACTTAAACATTTAGAAAATCAGAATCCCAAAAGATTAAACTGCCTAGTATTTAAATTAATTTTTTGTCTGTTATTCCCATTTTTCTCAGAATTTAATTTTCAGGATTTTGATCTCTTAAAATTTTAGATATAAGATATTTTAATCTTTCAGGGTTTTAACATTCAGTAGATGGTGTTTGCAATTGTGTTTTTTGAGTATGGGGAAGCTTATTTTTTATGTATTTAATTTCTTTGTCCCGAATTTTGTTAAATGTCTTTTGTGTATCTATTGAAATAATGTATTTTGTGTTCTCTGTTCTGTTAGTGTGATGTGTCACACTTATTGATTTGAATATGTTAAACCGTTACTGCAAGCCATTTATTATAGTGAATATTTTTCTAATAGACTACTGAATTTTGTTTGCTAGTATATTGTTAAGGATTTTTGCATCTGTGTCAGAAATATTGGCCTATATTTTTTTCCCTTCTTTTCTTTCTCCAAATAATTATTTTAGACTAAAATTATTTATTTATCATTTTATTTTATTTATTTATTTTAATTTGACCAGAGAGGGACAGAGTGAGGGAGGGAAAGTGAGCAAGTACGTCACCAGGTCCAGGATTTGAACTGTGGTTGGCCACGTGGGAGTCCAGCTCTCTGAACCATCATACCACTTGCTGGTCTTCTTTCTTTTCTTCCTTTAGTTTTCTTTTTTGTTTTTCTTTTTTTTCTTTTTTTTTCTCTACAGTTTTACTCCACATGCCTATACTTTTTGTTTTTAGATTGAAGAGATTTATTAATTATACTGATAGGTAAGTTAATGTTTTTTGTCAATTTTTTGGTTATTTTGTATTTTTTTTTTTTGCTCAGTACTTTCTCTTTTTTTCTCTTATTATGATAATGAGATAATTTTCTCTAGTGGTATAATTTGATGCCATACTTTTTATCTTGTCATGTTATCTACATATAATCTTTTTTAACTTATCAGTGTCATTTTCTTTCAGCTTGAAGATCTCCCTTTAATATACTTGTATTTCCAAAATTAGCCTTTCTATTTTATCTGTTTTTTCTTGTATTTGGCATTCTAGGAGGATTATTTTGTTACACAAATCATCTGTTTTCTTCTGTTCCAAAATACCCAAAGATTGAGTGTTGAGGAATACTTTGAAGATATTCAGAATTGTGCCTTGGTGGTAATTTTCTTTAACCAATTTCAAAATATGCCTCCACTGTCATACTTGAAGTATGGTACCATGTTCCAGTGCTTCTGTGGGAAAGTCACGTGTATGACATTTTATCTTTTTGTTTGTTTGATTTTATACCAAAGGCAACCTTTTTATACTTAAGAAGAAAGTTAAATGACAGTTGTGTTTGTTTGTTTTTAAGACAAGATATAGCTCTTGTTTGATTGGATTGACATTTCCTTTTTTTTTGTTTTTATCAAAAAATTAAAAGTTGTGCCGATGTATAATTTTTTTTGTACTCTGTATCTGCTTATGCTTTGTTTTACTTCTTGAATCTAGGAGTCAAGAAATATACATCTCAAATACTCTTCTTTTGGGATAACAAAGGCACATCATTTAGAAATGTTCAACCTACTATATGAGGGGACTTCAAAAAGTTCATAGTATATCATGACATGTTATTATGTGCTTTTTTTGGCACATGGTGAACTGTGAAGTTTAATTTGTGTTTCCTTAGCTCTTAATGTTTTAGAAACTACTACTCAGCTTCTTAGCATTATTTCTTGTAATGATCATGAACCACAATACAAAAAACTTTTTAAAATAGGATATCTGTTTCTTTTCTTTTTGTTCGTTCTCTAGATATTGACCTCAAAGTTCCCGTACAAACCTCTGTAAAACACGGTTTTCACTAGTTAGTCTAGTTCTTACAGTAGGAAGAGTTTTCCACCCATGTAGTCTGCCCAAACCAAAAGCAGAAACCACAGTTTATTCTACCTGTAGTTAAGTTTCAGGACATCTCGTAGCCCAGTTGGTAAGCACAGTTTGGAGGGAGCTAGACCCCACAGGAGTCAACTGTAGTTTGAGTTCTTACCCTGGTGTCTTAAAACACGCCCTTGTGGGAAGAGGGAGCAGCAGTTGACATGATGGTTAAGGTGGTGGATTCCTACATGCTTGACTGTGGTTCGAGTCTCAGACATGTGATTTGAAATTCATGCCAAGTTCATATGCATGCTTGCCCAAAGTCTCAGGAGGAGAATGGAGGAGAAGGGCTTCTGGCATGGCTATCCTCCTATCGAGTAATGTCTCACTTTCCCTTTCACTGTCTTTCTGTCTCTCCCTGGTAAGCACATGTACCCTATGGCAAAAACCTAAAACAAACAAACAAATAAATAAATACTTACGCCTGTGTGTGTATGTCCAAGATTCTGATGGGATAGAGAAAAGGAGAAATGGGGATTATGACCTGACTGTGGAGCTTTCTAGTTCTCATAGGTTCTTGCTGGCATAAAAGAATAAATTTCAAGAAAAAGTATAGTTAAGTTTAAATTTGTACCTCTTTAATGCACCTAATATTCTCTTTCAAAAATATTCAATGACTTCACATTGCTACATCCTTCACCTTGCTAGATCAAAAACACACATTTCTGATCCTTTTTCATTTAAAAACTCTTATTATTTTAAATATTTCTTGCCATGGATTACACACCACTAACCTGACAGTCATCCCATCTTTTTTATTGTTGTACTCCCAGTCCATTGACACTGGTTTAAGAAAAGCCATTTTATACAAAACGGTTCAGGGTAATCTTTAAATCTGTATGCAAAAATATATAGAGTAATGCCTTTTCTCCTTTATAAAAAAAACTGAGAAACTATTATACCTCTAAAAATGTAAACTTGACTTTTCATTTGAATTGTATAGACTATGACAACATTAATTAGAATACAGAGACATACAAACCAGAGGATGGCATAAGGGTTTCGTTGCTGGACTCTCACATGGTCGACTGCAGTCTGAGTCCCAAACAAACTCACACGAGGCGTGTGTGTGCCCAAAATACTGAGAGGAGATTGGGAGAGAAGGGACTGGGGCTTGGCTATCACCCCTGGGGGGGGTGGGCGCTTTCTGTCTCTCTCTGTCTCTCTGGCAAGTGCATGTGTACTGTAGCAAAAAAATTCTCTTGATAAAAAAACAAAATAGAGATGTAAAAATGTGACATACATACAAATGCTCATTGAAGTAGAGAGCAGACTAGTGATTACCTGAGGCTGGAAAGGGTAGTGGAGGGCAGGGAATCAGAAGAGTGATTAATGGGTACAAAGTTTGGGTACAAAGTTAAAGGTACAGTTAGTCAAGAGTAAAAATCCTAGCATTTCATTATGTATAAGATGACTATAGTTAACAGTAATAGACTAAATATTTCAAGAAAAGAGGATTTTGATTGTTCTAGCTACAAGAAATAATAAATGTTTGAGATGATTATCATGCTAGTTTTCCTGATTTGATTATTACACATGTGTACATCACACTATACTGCATAAATATGTGCAACTGTTACACATCAATTAAAAATAAAATAAAAATTAAGCGCTTAATAAAATACAATATTATCTACAGGTAGTAGGATATATTACTCACCATTATCTTTATCCTGAAATTCTGCCTGTATAAAACAGAGAGAAAATAAATTAAGTCATTTACTAAGAAGCCACCAGGTCTGGGATTTGAATCGTGGTTCTCCATGTGGGAGTCCCATGCCCTTAACCACCATGCCACCTGCTGGCGCCAACAGGTGTTGTTCTTAAATGCTAGGTCTGAGGGATTTATACCACAGTTCTTGTATCCAAATCTTCAGTTTAGAACCCATAATTTGTCTTTTAAAACAAGAGACTCACATGAACTTTATGCACATTAATAATTGAGAACATTAAGTGTAAAGGAACAAGAGGGAAGAAGAAGGCATCTGGCCTGACCTGATCACCACCACTCCCTGACCATCCAGGAGTGAGGGAGAAGGGGCTCCCCCAGCCTTCACTGGCCACCACCCAGGTCCTAGATTCCCAGAGAGGGAAGATATAAAATATTGCCTAGTCTTTTTTGATGCTGCCCAACCTGAGCTGATCATCGCCTACTCCTTGACTATTTTGGAGTGAGGGTTGCAGGGTTGCCCCAACCTCCATGCCACACACTGCACTGCATGCAACTTGGGCTGCCACTTCTCCCTGCCCAGATCAGCCCTCAGCCATATTGGGACCAGAGAGATGTGCATAGACCGGAACCAACCACCTGAAGAAAATGAGGCTCTAAAGGAAATTTCTCCCCCCACTGCCCCCAGTACCAAAAGGAGAGAAACTCCCCTCTGAACCCAAAGCTACCACTGTGAATACCACACTCCCACCCAAAGTAGAAGAAGGAAAATAGCACAGATCGATAGGGGGGTGCATGAGCTCACAGCTACAGAAGCCTACTCTAATGAAATTGGAAGAAGTGAGTACATTATCAGATGCCTAAAATCACAGCAGAGTTCTGAGAAATATGAGAAAACCAGGAAATACCTCCCTCCACAAAGAAACCCAGTAACTGCTCACAAGCAATAGGTAACACACAAGTAATCACAGAAATGTCAGACAAAATCAGAATACTCATTGTAACAAAACTCAGTGAGATGCAAGAGAAAATGGAAAATAATTTCAGACGATGTGAGAAGTCATTCCACGACTTGAAGGAGGAACTCTACAAAGATATAGACACCTTATCAAAATAATTAAATAGAATTTCTCCAGATGAAGAATATGATACAGGAAATTAAAACCTCTTTTGAATGTAATAACAGCAGATTAGACAATGCAGAAAAATAATTGCAACCTTGGATACAAAACTTCTGATGTAGTAAACTACCAAAGAGAATTTGAAAATATATGTTAGAAGTGAGGACTACAGGGACCAGCAAGCAGCATGGTTGTTAAGGCGCTAGATTCCCACATGACCAATCACAATTAGAGTCCCAGATCCAGTGGCTTAAAAATCATGCCTGGCAGAGACCCATAAGGTGGGGGTAGTGTTTAAGTTCCTGGATTAACAAGTGTCAGACCATGGTTAGAGTACTGTGCCTGGGATCCAATTGAGATGGCATAGTGATTAAGTTGTTAGACTCCCACGTGCCCTACCCTGCTTAGAGTACTGGAACCTGCGACTTAAAACTTACAGTAGGTGTGTGTTTGTGCATTTCCAAAATCTGAAGAGGAGAATGGAGGACCAGGGATTGAGGCATAGTCATCACCTTTCATGGGTGTGGGGAAGTGTGAGTTCCCTTTCTCTCTCTCTGTCTCTCTCCACTGAACACATGCATCTATGACAAAAACCTAAAAAATAAAATAAAAAAGAGAAATAATTCGGAAAGAAAAGAATACTATACCCAACATGATTATGTTTTAAATAAGAATGAGAAATAAAATTATTCCTAGGTAAACAAAAGCTGAAAAAAGTCACCAATACTAGACCAGTTTTTCAGGAAACACTTTAGGGAACACTAAATCAGGAATATTAAAGGAAGAAAGATAAAAGTAAGAGAACACAAAACTAAGAAAAATTAACAAAATGACAGGAATAAATCTGCACTATTGATAAGAACATTGAATGTTAATGGATTAACAGGTACAGAATGAGTCGATAGATATAAAAGAGAAGCCTGTACATGTAGCTTACAAGAAGCTCACCTCATTTACAAAGACATACATAGATTGAAAGTGAAGGTCTGGAAAAAAGCCAATCCACAAAATATGCATCTTGTTAAGGAATACAGAATAAAAGAAACCTTTGATTTACTTCCTCAGAGAATGCCTGAAGGTTTCTAAAAGTCACCTATTATATGTATAACATTATTAAAGAAAGCATGTGTAGCTTACAAGAAGCTCACCTCATTTACAAAGACATACATAGATTGAAAGTGAAGGTCTGGAAAAAAGCCAATCCACAAAATATGCATCTTGTTAAGGAATACAGAATAAAAGAAACCTTTGATTTACTTCCTCAGAGAATGCCTGAAGGTTTCTAAAAGTCACCTATTATATGTATAACATTATTAAAGAAAGCATGTGTTATTACAATCCTCCTGCCTTAGCCTCCCAGCAGGGACTACAGTTGCATACCACAACGCCCAGCTGTTTTTTTTTTTTTTTT
>NW_006204004.1:17739-19222 GCF_000334495.1 Tupaia belangeri chinensis | reverse complement strand
CCTCTCTGGATCTTGGGGACGCAAGCACAAGTGCACCATGTGAGTTTAAGCCAGCAGGTCCAAGACTTGAACCAGAGCCGACTACATGGAAATCCAGCGACATAGCCATTATACCAACTGCTGGTTCCAACATCCTATAGTCTTATATTGGAAGAATGAATAAAATTAAAATGCTGATTTAACGCAAATGATTTGACAATTCAAAGTGATTCTGATCAAATTACTGATGACAATCTTCACAGAAATAGGAAAAACATTCATAAAATTTGTCTGGAATCATAAAAGGTGACATATTTCTAAGACAATATTGTGCATAATGAATAAAGTAGGAGGAACCACACTATCTGATCTCAAACTACATGTACAAATCTGTGATAATCAAAATAACATGCAACTTGGCCGAAAAACAGACACATAGACTAATGGAACAGAATAGAGAATCCAGAAATGAACCCCAAAGCACACAGTCAAATTATATTTCACAAAGGGCACCAGTCTAGTGCAGAAAAGAAAGTCCGTTTAGCAAATGGTGCTGGAAGAAGTGAATATTCACCTGCAGATAAATGAAACTAGACCCCTATCTCTCACCATTAACAAAAATCAATTCACAATGGATCAAAGACTTACAACCTCAAACTACAAAACTACTGCTGGAAATCACAGAGAAAACATTTGAAGTTATTGGAATAAGAAAATGTTTCTTAATAGACTCCTAAAGCACAGACAATAATTCTAAAAATAAACAAATCGATTTGCATCGAGTTAGAGAGCTTCTTCATAGCAAAGAAGCTTCCAGGTCTGGCACTTGAACTGTTGTTGGTTATGTGGGAGTCCATTATCCTAACCACCCTGCCACCTGCTGGCCTCCATAAACTTTCTAAAGCACAGGATGGTTGTAAGTTTCCAATCTTAGTAACATTTTCAAATAGCCAGTCTATCTTTTCATGTCTGTTGCACTGTTGTTTCTACTTCATTAGTTTTTGTAATTGTGCATAGTGTTTTCCTCTTCCTTTTCTTTGAGAAGGAAGACTACCCCAAGATCATAGTTTTCAGTTTATTCATACACACAGATTCACACATACTGCATGCACATAGACACATGCATGCACATAAGCATTTGGTGCTATCAATATTTTCTGATGATTACTTGAGCTGTGTCTCATAAACTTTCCACCTTATGAGTCATCACATTAGGATCACGGATTCGAATCGTGAGTCAGCTATGTAGAATCCAGCCCTTACACTGTCACAATTTGATAATAAACTGATTTCAGGTCCCCAAAGTCTCCAGTAGTGACAGGATAGTCCCTCAAGACTGTCAAAAATTGGGGACCAACAGGTAGTGTAATGGCTATGTTGCTGGACTCCCACGTAGTCGACCACAGTTCATGTCCCGGACCTGGTGGCTTGAACTCACGCCGGGAACGTGTGTGTGCGTGCCCAAGATCCCAAGAGGAGAATGGAGGAGAAGGGATTGTGGCGT
>NW_006204004.1:3525-17619 GCF_000334495.1 Tupaia belangeri chinensis | reverse complement strand
AAAAAAAAAAAAAAAGACAGTCAAAAGATGTTTCCTTTCCATTCACCTCTACCCACTGCATTGAGAAAGTATTGATTCTCAGTTTCTTGACTAAATTTGGGAATTGGCAACTGTTTGCTGCGTGAAAGTAGCTACAAAGAATTCATGTCTTTTTGTAGTTCCTTGCACTCTAGAATGCTGACTTCTGTGTATTTAAAAATATAATACTTGGGGACCAGCAGTTAGCGTAATGGCTCTGTCGCTGGAGTCCCATGTAGTTGACTGTGGTTCGAGACCCGGACCTGGTGGCTTAAACTCATGCCAGGTACGTGTGTGTGTGTGCCCAAGATCCCAAGAGGAAATGGAGGAGAAGAGATTGCGGCATGGCTATCCCCCTGGGGGATGATTTCTTGCTTTCTGTCTCTCTGTCTCTCTTTGTCTTTCTGGTGAGCACACGCTCCCTATAGCAATTACCTCTCCAAAAAATTAAGAAAAAAATATAATACTTGTACTTTATCATTTTTCCTAGATGTCATTAAACATTTCTACTGCAAGCTACTTCATCTTAACTATAAATTATATTTTATGTGCTCATATGTGACTGTGTACACTTATAATATGCATAGCGCTTCTGTGAATTCTTTATTCATATCAGCCCTTTACTCTACAATAATGCAACTGGACCATTTCATCGCTATATGTATGATATTGACACTTCCTTTTGGACTTTGATTGTCTGATGTCAAGAGGAGAACTCACTGCACCTTGGAAAGATACTAATCTGATTTTTCAGACTCTTTACCTATAAACTCATGTACTAGTGATACCTCCTGCACATACTTATTTTGCAAATTAAATGTTACATGTAACATTTTAGACCATTGTGTGCACTCTAAATAAGTGATCTAGTAATTAATCTATTATAGTCATGATGAGTTCAGTCTTCAGCAAGTGGACTATTAGCCTAATTATCCTGGTCATCGAAGCTGTAGTTTAAAGGGACCTTTCTTTCCTCAGATTGCTATGGTCCATCATCTCTGTAAAAGTAAATCGTCAGTCTTCTGTACAGAAGAGCCATAATATGGCATTCAATTCATACAGACATGGAGAGAGTTCTACATAGAATGTACATCTCATTTGCCTTCTCCTAATTCCGTAGGAAGAAATTACTTACAATTTTTCTGCTTTTCTGTGTCCCTGAATTTCATCATTGTTGTCTCCTTTTGTCTACTTAAGTCAATACCGATGAGCATTATTGGTTATTAGTTTGAAATTTTTGTTCCGTTTGTCTTTGCTATTATTGTCTGTTTCTCTGTCAAATTGTACTTTTCAAAACCCTGTTTCATTTTAGTGAATTTTTTCAATAAAGAAAGACAAACATATATGTTGAATCTTTAATTTTAATTTGGAGGCTTTTTAGATATTCTGCATTCTGGACCACCAGGTGGCATGGTGGTTGGGTCACTGGATCTCACATGGCCAATTCCACAGATTGAGTTCCAGAACCAATGTCTTGAAACACATGCCAGGACTGTGTGTGTGCATACCCAAAATTCTGAGAGGAGAATGAATGAAAAGGAATTGTGGCATGGCCATCCCCACTGGTATAAGAAATTGAGATTTCTCTCTTGTCTCCTTTCTCTGTTTGTCTCCAAGTGAAATTGCCCTCTGACAAAAAATCTAAAACAAAAACAAAAGCATGCAAACAAAGAAACCTTCTGCATTCTGATTATAATTCCAACTTGGCAATTTTTTGACTATAGAAAATCACCAATAAACCTTTTATTCATTTAAGTAAATTATCTGTCTTTATTTTTTCTATTTCCTCAAAACACATTGTTTACTTACTTTTTACAATCATTGTGTTTGAATTTTCACCCAATTGGTGAACATTTATGTCTTCTTTAATTTTTTTATTTTTTATATTGTATTTAATTACATATATCATTACAGTGTATAGCATTTCTTTTTCCAGGATGATTACCATGCATATCAGTCAAAAATAAATACATTAGTATCCATTACTATTCATATCATCACCATTTTAAAATAGCTTTTCATTTTTTCAGATTTATTCTTTGGCTTTATTTCAAATATTTTACTTTTGCTCACCTTTTTTATCAATGTTAATTTTCTGTTAGTCTAACTGAAGATTTTTTAAAAAACTAGTAATTTTTGTGTCCCTGAAATGTTTCACTTCTTTTTTTTTGTCTTGATTTCTTTCCTTTCACAGAAATGGAAAATTATCTGCTTGTGATTATTTATATGGTAATATATTAGACTGAAACAATATACAGTGTACTCATGATGGAAAAACCAATTTGGTATGCTGTAATGATACACAATGTACAAGTGTAAAAAAGTAAATTTGGAAAAAGAGATAAAAATAGTGAAAATAAATAAATAAGTAGTAAGTTAACCAGAAAAACACTAGTTACTAATTTTATCTCACTCTATTTTTTTCTAAATTTCATACTTATCGAAAATTGATATGTCACATGCTAATCTTATATTTTACATCATTTATATCATATTCATTTCAATCTTTTCATATCCATGAGAACTCTTAATGTACACTTCTATCATACATATACATTTCTCCCTCAGTATATCTATAGAGTGAGACTATGCATTCAGCGGTTGACCTGATATATACAGACATCAAATTTAACAACAAGTCTGCAATTCTCTCTCAGAAAAAAATGTAATGAAACTCAAAGAAAGAAAAAAGTCTCTACTGCTATAATCTAATTCAAACCAGCTGAACATGCCAGAATTCTGGTTACTTTTTATTAAGGAAGAAAATAATTGGAGAGGGGAGAAGATAATTATTTGGATGTATTAATGTTCCACTTCTCAATCTAATTGTTTGTCACTTTATGGTAACTTAATAATACACACATTTATTATTATTTATTTATTTATTTATTTATTTTTAGAGAAAGAGATATTTTTGTTATACAATATGTGAGCTTGTCAGAGAGAAAGAAAGCAAGAAATCACTGCTCAGTGTGAATGACCACTCCACAATCCCTTCTCCTCCACTCTTTCTGGATAATGGTTATGCATTCTCATGTGCCTGGCATGAATTCAAGCCACCAGTTCTGGTACTTGAACCACAGGTGATTAAGTGGGAACCCAGCAAAGTAAACATTATGTCCTCTGTTGTTGCTTATCATTATCTTTTTGTAGTGAACAAGTCATTATGTGTTTAATTGTAGTCAACAGACATTTATATGAATATCTTGAAGTCTTTTCATCCTGTACCTCAGAATGAGACATTATTTGGAAATAGGTTCCTGTAGATGTTAAAATGAGATCATTAGGATGTACCCTAAAGAAATATAACTGGTGCTTTTTTGAAACAGGTCAATCTGAACACAAAGACAGGCGTGCATATGAGAAGACAATGTGAACGGATATAAGGAGAGAGTCACATGAATATCAAGGCAGAGATCTATAAGCCTGGGAATGCCAAAGATTGCCAATAAACCACCAGATGTTAGGGAAGTCACGGGAACAGACTCTCATCATAAGAAAGAACCCACCCTACAGATACCTTGATCTCAGACGATGTCCACCAGAATTGTGAGACAATGCATTTCTTGTATCTAAGCTAATCAACTTGTGCTAATTTGTTGTGGTAGACAATGCAAACTAATACAGAAATCTTCATCAAAAGACTCTAGTTATAATGAAGAACATCATTGTATTTACACGTTGATCTCTGAATGGATTATTTCTTCGTATTTTCTAGAATTATTTAATTATCTCCTCTTACCTTGTTACCCATGGTGGAGACCTAAAAACAAAGAACACTTGCATTATACATCTCGGTCTTTTGGAGAATAAGGACAGATGCATACTAAATCAATGTTTATAAGGACAGATGCATACTAAATCAATATTTCAAATAACAACAAATGTCAAAACATCTTTGATTTTCCTTTCTCTGAGTTCACTAAAATTTTCATTACACACTTAAAAAGATCTTTTCACCTATTTTCATTTCTCTGAGTCCACAACAAGTATCATTACACACCTAAAAAGATCTTTTCACCTATTTTCATGTGGAAAAAATATATCTTACTGTTTTCAATCCTTGTACTACTTCAAAAATATTTTGAATATCAGAAATATATTGAGTATTAATATATATAAAAATCAAAAAGTTTTAAGAGCTGACTTGAAGGACAGAATTTTTAATGGGGAGATTCTTGAGCCTATCAATAGCATTATTACAGAATAATTCTATTCAAGCTATCTATTCAAGCTATAAATAAATGAGGGTGTATGTGGTTAAGGGACAGATTAGATATTCTATTATGGATCCAAGTTCTCAACAAAAATATGATCAGTTTAATGTAGGAATATATTAAGTGAATTTTGCAGGTTGTAGTAAGAAATGTAAGTATGATTCAAAAACCATAAAATGTTTAGTGACTATTTACAAAATAATATATTAAATAAGAAAAAAGATGAATTAGATTGATGGTAAAAAATCAAACTGCTTACTTGTATTCTTAATTTAAAATAATAATAAATATAAAAAGAAATACAGGGGAGAAAGAAATATTTTTAACCTGATTTTTAAAAAAATATTTAGCAAAGACCATTAGGTGGCGTAGTCGTTAAGGCTCTGGGCTCCTGTATGGCCCACTGTGGTTTGAGTCCCAGACCTGAAGGCTTGAAACACACAGGATGTGTGTGCATGGATTCCCCAAATCACAAGAGGCGAATAGAGGAAAGGCACTAGGGCATGGGCATCCCCACTTCCACCTGGCTGACCACGTGATTTGACTTCCAGGCCAACCAACTTGAAAAAAATATGTTAAGTGCTTGTATGTACATTCCTCAAATACTGGAAAAAGGTAACATTTATGCACTGTTGCTTCAAATGCAGATTAGTACAGCCATTATGGAAAACAGCATAGTTATTCCTCAAACAATGAACAAGAAAACTCCCATGTGATCCAGAAATTCTACTACTTGTAAAGGAAATTAAATTGTTTATTGAGGCACTATTAATAGTACCCAAAAGGTGGGATCAATTTTTATTTCCATCTGTCAATGAATGTATAAAGAAAAACACTGTTCTATATACAAAATGGGATACTACTCAACCAAAACAAATACTGTTACTTGAAATAATATAGGTGAACCCATAGGAAATTATGTTAAGTAAAATAAGCTAGGCATAAAATCACAGATACCACATGATCTTATTCATATGTGAAATTCAACAGAATTTATTCATAGAAGTAGGGAGTGAAATAGTGGTTACCAGAAGCTGAGAAAGAGGGGGGGAAATGAGAAGTGAGAATGGAAGCCACCATGTCTGAGACTCAAACCATGGTCAGCCATGTGGAAGTGTCCAGCTCCTTAACCACCACACCACCTGCTGGTCCCTAAACATTTTTCACTATATAAATTTTCACATTGTCTTTGATGAATTTTTATTTATTTATTTATTTATTTATTTGAGAGCTTTTTGTTGTAAGGCACGTGCATCACCAGAGATGAAGAGACAGAGAGAAAGTGAGACATCACTCCCCAGTGGGGATGGCCATGACATAGTCCCTTTTCTCTATTCTCCTCTTGTGAGTTGCGGCACCCATGCACACACATCCTGTGCATTTCAAAAATCTAGGTCTGGAACTCAAACCACAGTGGGCCATAAAGGAGCCCAGAGCCTTAAATACTATGCCAACCAATGATCCCTGCTGATTTTTTTTTTTTAATCAGGTTAAAAATGTTTATTTCTCCCTTGGCTTTCTGTGCACTGCCAACTTGATCCTCTTCACTAAGTTATATCTCCTAAGCATGCTACACTTCATCAAGAGTTGAACATTTGGTAGAAGAAGTTACCCATAACTTCTTTTATCTGTGAGACACAATACTTCAATAGGAACACACCTGGGAACTAAGGTGTTCAGAAATTTCCTCTTCTGAAACTACATAATCTATTCCAATAGGTAGACAAAAGGGAATGCTGTATCAGACAACCAAAACTGAGCACAGATCCTAAAGGGGTAACTTTCCCCTAGTAAGCATGGTAGCCCCACACTGGACAATGGATAATGCAAAGGCATGTCAGAAAAAGAATTCTGAATATACACAGTGACAATAGTCAGTGAGATGCAAGAAAAAACAGACAATCAGTTCCTGGAAATAAGAAAATAATTTCAAGGCATGAAACATAAATTTATAAAGAAATAAACATCCTAAAAAGAATCAAACAGAACTTCTGTAATAGAAGAATACAATACAAGAAATTAAAATCTCCCTAAAAAGCATTAACAGTAGATTTGACTGCGCAGAAGAAAGAATTTCTGATGCTGAAGACAAAGTCTCCAACTTAGGCCAGAGACCCAGAATGAATGAAAAAACAAACAAAATGAGGACAACACATTGGGAATTCTAGACACTAAAGACTTGAGCCTCACCTTGGCAGACCTCCTCTCTTGAGTGCACCCTTGACTTCTGGGAGTAATTTTGGGAACTCTCACCTCCATCACCTGGCAGTGTAGTGGCCTGGGATTACCCCACCCACTGGAGTTCACCCTCAGGGCCTAGAGACTTGAGCCTCACCTTGGCAGACCTCCTCTCTTGAGTGCACCCTTGACTTCTGGGAGTAATTTTGGGAACTCTCACCTCCATCACCTGGCAGTGTAGTGGCCTGGGATTACCCCACCCACTGGAGTTCACCCTCAGGGCCTAGAAGTCACTTTGGAACTTTTGGTACACCAGCCTGTGCACTATGCCAACTTGATCCTCTTCACTAAGTTTCTCCTAAGCATGCTACACTTCATCAAGAGTTGAACATTTGGTAGAAGAAGTTACCCATAACTTCTTTTATCTGTGAGACACAATACTTCAATAGGAACACACCTGGGAACTAAGAGTGAAATTTCCTCTTCCAGTACTACAGAATCTACTCCAATAGGTAGACAGAAGGGAAGACAGCATCAGATGACCAAAACTGAGCACAGATCCTGAAGCAACATGAGAAAACAAGGGGGTAACTTTCCCCTAGTGAGCATGGTAGCCCCACACTGGACAATGGATAATGCAAAGGAATGTCAGAAAAAGAATTCTGAATATACACAGTGACAAAACTTAATGATATGCAAGAAAAAAACAGACAATCCGTTCCAGGAAATAAGAAAATCATTTCAGGGCATGAAAGATAAATTTTATAAAGAAATAAACATCCTAAAAAAGAATCAAACAGAACATCTGTAATAGAAGAATACAATACAAGAAATTAAAATCTCCCTAGAAAGCATTAACAGTAGATTGGACCATGCAGAAGAAAGAATTTCTGACGTTGAAGACAAAGTCTCCAACATAGACCAGAATAAATGAAAAAACAACCAAAATGAGGACAACACATGGGAAATTCTAGATACCATGAAATATAGTATTCTTAATTGGACTGGTCTGAGAAGTTTTTCATGTTGGGTAAATTCTTTTTAGAATCCAAATGATATATAGTGATTGAATGTTTAAAAAATAATGACAATAATAACAATCTGAAAAAAATGATGAAAAGCTATCTGATGATGATGATGTGGATAGTAATGTCTTTATCTTGTCTGATATGCATGGTAGAAAGAAATGTAATACACTATAAAGATATATGTGATTCAATATAATATAAAAATGATTATGATTATAATAAATAAAATTAAATTTAAAAAAGAAGAAACACCTCACTGCAAAGGACATACATAGACTGAAAGTAAGTGGCTGGAAAAAGATATTTCATTCAAATGGAAACCAAAGTAAGGCTGAGGTTTCAATACTGATATTAGACAAAACAGACTTTAAGATGAAAAACATAAGAGACAAAGAAAGACTTAAATACTACTAAAAGAACTTGTTTGCCAAGAAGATATATCACTTGTACATATGTATGCATCTAACACTGGAGCACCTAAATATATCAGAGGCAGACTGTTAGATCTCAAAGGAGAAGTAGACTGCCACACAATAACTGTAGAGAATCTCAACATCCCACTATCTCCTCTGCACAGATCATCTAGACAAAACAAACAGACAAAAAAAAAAAACAAAAAACAAAGACATATGAGTTCGAAATGACAACATATATAGAACGAATGTCACAGACATCTCCAGAGTATTTCACCCAACTACCATAAAATAAACTTTTTTTTCTCATTCCCACATGGAACATATTTGAAGGTTGAGCACATGATCAGGCACAAAACAAGCCTTTAAAAATTTAAATGTATAGAAACAATACCCAACATTTTCTCCAAACATGATGGAATCAAACTTGAAATCAACTACAGAAAGAGCCCTCAAAAATTCACATATATGTAAAAACTAAACAACTTACTCCTGAATGACTTTACAGCTATGAAAATAATTAAGAATGAAATCAAAGTTTCAGAGAAACCAATAATAATGGGCAAACAAGTATTCATAACCTATGGGACACAGCAAAAGTAGTCTTAAGGGGGAAATTCATAGCAATTAGTGCCCACAAGAAAAAAGCAGAGAGGGACCAGCAGTTAACGTAATAGCTATGTCGCTGGACACCCACGTAGTCGACCGCGGTTCCAGTCCCGGACCCAGTGGCTTAAACTCATGCCGGGCGCGTGTGTGTGTGTGCCCAAGATCATGAGAGGAGAATGGAGGAGAAGGAATTGCGGTGTGGCCATCCCCCGTGGGGGGTGATTTCTTCCTTTCTGTCTCTCTGTCTCTCTCCGGCTGTCTGGCGAGCACATGTGACCTATAGCAAAAACCTTTTAAAAAAAAAGAAATAAACAGAGAGATGGCAAGTAAACAACCTAATGACACAACTCAGGGAACTGGAAAAACAACCACCACAAAAATTCCAGAGAAAAGAAATAATAAAGATTTAAGCAGAAATAAATTAAATAGAAATAAAAAACTATACTGAAAATAAACATAAGCAAAACCTGATTCTTTGAGAAGATAAACAAAATTCAAGGACATTACCTAGATTAATCAAGAATAGAGAAGGGAATCAGATATGTGAAAACAGCAAGGAGAAAGGTGCTTTTACAAGGGACAGAACAGCAATACAAAATATCATTAGAGAATTCTATGAGCAATTATATAAGCAATTATATGCCACAAACAAGAAAATGTAGAAGAGATGGACAGATTTCTGGACATATATAACTTACCAAGATTAAACCAGGAAGAAATAGTCTAATTAAACTCATAACAATCAATAAGATCAAATGAGTAATAAATAGTCTCTCAACAAGAAAAAGCCCATTCCCAAGGAATTACTTCCCAATTGTAAAAAACCTTTTTTTTTAAGAACGAATCCCAATTCTCCTTAAAGTATTTCTAAAAATTCAGAAGAAAGGAAACCTCCCTAATTCATACTACGAAGCCTCCATTGTCTTAATTCCACAAAGAAATGAGGAATAATAACAAAAGAAAACTTCAGGTCAATATCCGTGATGAATACAGATGCAAAAGTTCTCAACAAGATACTAGCCAATTTATTAAATATTTAATTGGCATTCAGCAACAACTTAAAAAGATTACACATAATCACCAAGTAGGCTTTATTCTAAGGATACAATGGGTCAAAATATGCAAAATAATAAATGTAATACATCACATTACAAAAAGGAAAGATAAAAACCACATGACTATATCAATCTATGCAGAAAAAGCATTTCATAAAATATAACATCCCTATATGATTAAGACTCAGCACAATTTGCATAGAAGGGACATTCCTCAACACCATAAAAGCCATTTATGAAAAACCCATAGCTAACATCATACTGAATGGGGAAAAGCTGAAACATTTTTTTCACTAAAAACTGAAACAAGACAAGGCTGCCCACTTTCTCACTCTTTTTATACATAGTACTAGAAGTTCTAGCCAATGCAGTGAGAGAAGAGAATCAAATAAAAGGTATCAAAATAGGGAAAAAAAAAAAACAAGAAATGAAATTGTCTCTATTTGCAAATGATATAATGCTATACACAGATAACCCAAAGTATCCACACAACAAAAAAAAGCCTTCTGGAAATAATAAGTGAATACAATAAAGTAGCAGGATCCAAAATCAACAGACAAAAATCCATAGCATTTTTATACTATACCAACAATGGACAAAGAATTGAAGAAAGGAATCTCATTTACAATAGCCACAAAACCAATCAGATATCTAGGAATAAACCTTACCAAAGACTCCAAAGAGCTGTACAAGGAAAATTATAAAATACTTGAAAAGAAATTAAAAATGATAAAAGTAAAAGGTGGAAAAGCATCTCATGTTCCTAGGTTGGAAGAATGAGTATAATCAAGATGTCATTCCTAATTAAAAGAATCAACAAATTCAATACAATTACAATCAAACTACCAAATATATTCCTCAAGGAAATAGAAAACACAAGCAGGTACACCAATGGAACAAAATTGAGAACCCCAAATGAACCCCCCAAATTACAGGCAACTGTCAAAACATAATACAAAGCTGTGATAATTAAAACAACATAGTATTGACACCAAAACGGACAGGTAGACCAATGGAACAAAATTGAGAACCCCAAATGAACCCCCCAAATTACAGGCAACTGATCCCTGACAAAGGGCACAAGACAATCCAATGAGGAACAGAAAATCTCTTGAGCAAGTGGTGCTGTGTGAACAGGTTATCAACCTGCAGAAGAATGAAGCTGGCCCCCTATCTCTTACCACTAACAAAAAACAACTCAAAATGGATTGAGGAGCTAAATATTACACCTCAAACTATAAAAGTACTGGTGGAGGGTCCTGCAGGTGGAATGGTGGTTAAGGGCACTGGATTCTCTCATGGCTGACCATGGTTCAAATCCCAGACCTAGTGGCTCTCTCTTTCTTGCTTTCTCTTTTTCTCTCTCTTTCTCTCTCTCCTTCTCTGATCAAATTAAAAATAAATAAATTTGAATAAAATAATTATTTAAAAAAATAGTGATGGAAAACATAGGGAAAACTCTTAGAGACCTTGCAGTAGGCAAAGACTGTTTAAATAATACACTTAAAACACAGGCAACAGTCCCCAAAATTGAAAAATCGGACTATATTGGGCTGAGAAGCTTCTGCACTCAAAACAAACAATAAGTAGAGTGAAAAGACAATGCTCAAAGGGGAAAACATATTCGCCGACTATACTTCAGAAAAGGGACTGTTAACCAGATTATAGTGGGTACTCAAGCAGCTTACCCAAGAAAATAACAAATTCAATTAAAAGATAGGAAAAGAAGCTGAACAGACAATTCTCCAAAGAAGGTATGTGGATGTCCAAAAAGCATATGAAAACATACTCAACATCTCTTATCATTAAGAAATGCAAATCAAAATCACAATGAGTTACCACTTAACCCCAATCAGAATGGCTAAAATTAAAATAACAGTAATAATAATAATAATAATTATAATTGCTGGCAATGCTGTGGTTAAAAGGGAACACTTCTGTACTGTTGGTGGGAATGCAAATTAGTACAATCACTTCAGAGAATGATATGAAGATTCCTCAGAAACCTACAAATAGGACTATTATACAACCCAGTAACTCTACCCTTAGATATTTACCCCATGGATAGGAAAACACTCAATCAAAAAAACACTTGCACATCCATGTTTATGTTTATTACGGCATTATTCACGATTGCTAAGACATGGAACCAACCCAAATGTCCAAACAGATGAATGGATTGAAAAAGTGTGGCATATATACTCCATGAAATACTATTCATCCGTTAAAAAAAAAAAAAGAGACCCTGACATTTGATCCAAAGTGAATAAATACAGAAGACTTAATATGAAGTGAAGCAAGTCATGCTATGAAAGACAGAATTTGTATGTCTACACTCAATACCAAATGTCTGTGCTTTATAGCAGAAACTGGAAGTTTGGAAGGTATAGAAGTAGGGAGGGTAACTGTAGATACCAGAGCTAGCAAGGATAGGGATAGTGTAGGGTGGCTATTAGAGGGAGGGTGGGTGGGCAACAGGGGAAGAAAAGATATTTAATTGACACAAAAATTTAAAGTTATTTTCTGATGATAGTGTATGTAGTAATGTCTTTGTCTTAACTGACATGCATGGTATTTGTGATGGAAGAAGCAATGCTGTACTCTATAAAGAAATATGTGATTAAATGTAAATTTAAATTTAAAAAATATTTTTAAAGTACTTTTTGAATTTTTCTCTAATATATCATTCATCTCTCCTCACTTTTTAAAAATTTAATTTGATTTATTATTATTTTTTATTTACTATAGGGCATGGGAGCTCACCAGAGAGACACAGAGAGAGAAAGTGAGAAAGTATTCTGCCAGGTCTGAAACTTGAACTGAGGTTGGCCATGTGGAAGTCCTGTGCCTTAGCCACCGTGGCACCTGCTGGCTCCATTATTTCTTTTTAAGGTCAAACCATGGCACCTTATTTTTTTGTCTTTTTATTACATTAGGTTTCCTTGATTTTTCTTGTTTTTTAGCCATTCTCCCTGGGGGTTGATTTCTCATTTTCCCTCTCTTTTTCCCTCTCTGTCAGTCTCTGGTGAGTACACATACTCTATGGTAAAAACCTACAGAAAGAAAAATATTAATAAACCAATTAGGGATAAAAATAAAGAAAGAATGAATTACAAATATCAGAACTTTATATTTGTAATTTGGTATTTTACATAACAATTACATACATATTAATATTATACTACTATATTATGGAGAACTTTATGCTAATTTATAAACATAATTCATCTCTTATTTTATTTATTTTATTTCTTAAAATAATAGCATACTTTGTTGATTCTGATTTTTTTTAAGAGGTTTTTGCTATAGGGCACGTGCGCTCGCCAGATAGACAGAAACAGAGAAGTAGAAAGAGAGAAATCACCCCCCCCCAGGTGGGATGGCTACGCTACAATCTCTTCTCCTCCATTCCCCTCTTGGGATCTTGGGCATGCATGTACACGCGCCCGGCGTGAGTTTAAGCCACCGGGTCCAGGACTTGAACCTCAGTCGACTACGTGGGAGTCCAGCGACATACTACATGGGAGTCCAGCGACATAGCCATTACACTAACTGCTGGTCCCTTGATTCTGATTTTTAAGGGTACTATACTATTTTATTTTCCTTCAGCAACAAATGAGAATTATTCTTGTTTCATATCCATATCAACATTTGATATTTCCAGTTTTTTAGAAGAATTCTAATAAATGCGTAGTAATATCTCATTTTGGCATTAACTGGCATAATTTCCCTAACAATGAATGCTGTTTAGTATTGTTTCTATGATTGTTATCAGGGGACCAGCAGTTAGCGTAATGGCTATGTTGCTGGACTTCCCTGTAGTTGACCACAGTTACAGTCCTGGACCTGGTGGCTTAAACTCATGCCAGGCATGTGCGCGTGCATGCCCAAGATCCCCAGAGGAGAACGGAGAAAGGATTGCGGCGTCGCTATCCCCCCTGGGGGGTGAGTTTTTACCTTCTGTCTCTCTGTCTTTCTCTGTCTTTCTGTGAGTGCACAAGCCCGATAGCAAAAACCTCTCAAACAAACAAAAACTATGGAATATGAGCAAAATTTTTTTTGGTATATGTAAAGTAAATGTTTGTGGAAAAATGTAAAAATAAATAGATAAATGAAAAAAAGGATACCTAGAAAATTACCATTGAGAAAACTTACCAATATACCGATACACTTGGGACCAGCAGTTAGCGTAATGGCTATGTTGCTGGACTGCCATGCAGTCGACGCGCTTCACATACCGGACCTAGTGGCTTAATACTCATGCCGGGCGCGTGTGCCTGTGTGCCCAAGATCCCGAGAGGAGAACAGAGGAGAAGGGATTGCAGCGTGGCCATCCCCCCTGGGGGTGATTTCACGCTTTCTGTCTCTCTGTCTCTCTCTGTCTGTTTGGTGACCCTATAGCAAAAACCTCTCCCCCCCCCAAAAAAAAAAGAAAAAAATTATATTGATACACTCATGAGCAAAGAAAAATATCACAAATAAAATTAGAAAGTACTGAAAATAAACATATCACTAGCTGTAGCCTAGTGGTTAAGGGAGCTGGATCTCAAGTGGCCAGTGGCAGTTCTAATCCTGG
>NW_006204004.1:0-3353 GCF_000334495.1 Tupaia belangeri chinensis | reverse complement strand
CAAAAAAAAAAAAAAAAAAAAAAGAAAGAAAATCTTGCATGATCTCATTTCTATGTAGAATCTAAACAAGCAAGACTCAAGCAGAGAGTAGATTGGGGATTACCAGCAGACAATTTGGGGGTAAATGGGAAATGTTGGGTCAAAGTGTAGAAAGCTTTCATTAGTCAGGAAGAAGCTGTGGCAATTGGTTGTCAGCATGGTAACAATAGTTAATATATTGTACACTTAAAAGTTGGTAAGAGAGTAGATGTTAAAGATTTTCACTATTAAAAAAAAGTATGTGAGACAATAGATATGTTAATTAACTTAGTCATTTCACAATATATACATACATTGAAACTTGTAGACTAAATTTATATTATCTTCATAATTTGAATAAACTAAAAAATTTAAAAATCATACAAATCTAAAGTTTTTTGAGAGTTGTTTTGTTTTTGTTTGTTTGTTTTTTGCTATAAGGTGTGCGCACTTGCCAGAAAGACAGAGACCGAGAGAAAGAGAGAAATCACCCCCCAGGGGGCTGGTCACACCGCAATCCCTTCTGCATTCTCCTCTCGGGATCTTGGGCATGCATGCACACACGCTTGTTGTGAGTTTAAGCCACCTGGTCTGGTACTCGAATCGTGGTTAACTACGTGGGAGTCCAGCCACGTAGCCATTACACTAATTGCTGCTCCCCTAAATTTTAAGCTTTCTGAGACAACCCAAATACTGTAAATACTCTTTATTTCTAAAAATAACTTTTTATAGATTTGATGCTATTAACATATTTTGAAAAACAATACATTTTTGTGTCTACAAAAAGACATAACTTTAAAAAATTTACCTTAAAATTTTACCTTAAAAATAATTTTTTAATTGGGACCAGCAGTTAGCGCAATTGCTATGTCACTGGACTCCCATGTAGTGGACCATGGTTCGCGTCCCGGACCCGGTGGCTTAAACTCACGCCAGGCACTTGTGCGTGTGTGTGTGCCCAAGATCCCAAGAGGAGAACGGAGGAGACGGGATTGCAGCGTGGCCATCCCCCCTGGGGGTGATTTCACGCTTTCTGTCTCTCTGTCTCTCTCTGTCTGTTTGGTGACCCTATAGCAAAAACCTCTCCCCCCCCCAAAAAAAAAAGAAAAAAATTATATTGATACACTCATGAGCAAAGAAAAATATCACAAATAAAATTAGAAAGTACTGAAAATAAACATATCACTAGCTGTAGCCTAGTGGTTAAGGGAGCTGGATCTCAAGTGGCCAGTGGCAGTTCTAATCCTGGCCAGGCAGTTGAAAACCTGCCAGGTGCGTATGCATTCCTGTCCAGAATCCCAACAGGATAGAGAAATAAAAAAAGTCCATGCCTCATGGTGGGTGCTTTCCTACTTCCCCTCTCTCTCACTCTTTCTCTCTCTCTCTCTCGTAGGTGCACACACCCTCTAGTAATTAAAAAGAAATATTGATTTTTGCCAAATTCATCTATAACATTATTAATCCCCATCAAAACTCTAACTGCCTTTTTGTTGTTGAAATTTACAAGCTGAAATCAAAGGACCAGATTAGTCAGAACAACATTAAGATATAGACAAATGCTAGAGGACTTATTTATATTTATGCCAATAATTCTATACCAACTCAGAAGTATGCTGTTAATTTCATGATAGATTTATAGACTAATGGCCCAACCTGGATAATACAGAAATACAGCCACCTAAGTTTACTCAACTGATACACAACAATTGTGCCAAAGCCATTAAATGGGAGAAAGAATAATGTTTCAATGAATGATCTTGAAACAAGCAGATCTCCATATATACAAAAACAAAACAAAAGAAACAAAATAACAGCAACTCTTACCTCATAACATAACCACACAACATAAAAAGGAAAAAAAAATGGTTCAGAGACCTAAATGAAAGCACAAAAGTCATAAATTTAAAAAGATGCATAGGAGAAACTTTTTGTGACCTTGGACTAGGCAGATATTTCTTAAATAGGATATATCGTTAAAGAAATTGGATCATTAAAAAAATAGGAGTCAGCTGGTGGCTTGGTGGTTAGGGCGCTAGACACTTCCACATGGCTGACCACGAATCAAGTCCTAGACCTGGTGGCTTGCTTTCTCACTTTTCCTCTCTCTCATTCTGTGTATCTCTCTAGTCAAATTAAAATGAATGAATGAATGAAAGAATAAAAATTTGAAAATAAATGATTATTTTTAAAAAATAACTTAGGAGCCAATAGGGTATATAATGGTAATAGCACTGGACTCCCACATGGATGAAGGCAGTTTGAGTCCCCGAACTGGTGGCTTGAAACTAATACTACCTGCTCATTTGCATTTGTGCACAAAATCCGAGGGGGAGAATGGAGGAGAATGGTTTTTTGTTTGTGCCATTCCTCTAGTGGGTGATTTCTCAAGCTCCCTCTCACCATCTCTCTCTCTTTCTCCCCTCTCCAGGGAGTACAAATGCCCTATAACAAAAACTTTTAAAAAATTAATTGGACCTCAACAAAGTTTGAAATTTTACTCTTCAAAATTCATTAGTAAGAAGCAAAACAAAAATATCTGCAAATTTGTATGAGACATTTCCACAAGTAATGTCTTCCCTCACAGAATGCTAGAGCAACAGTGATGTGAAACAGGCAACAAAAATCTAATTAGTATAAGTCTTTTTCATTAGTGAAAAGATAAAGTTTTGTTTTGTTATTTTTAGAGACTTTGGCTATAGGGCACAAGCACACACCAGAGACAGAGAGAGACAGACAAACAGAAAGTGGGAAATCACTCTCCCAGAGGGATAGCCATGTGCTGCAATCCCTTCTTCGCTATTCTCCTTTCAGGATTTTGGGCATGCATGCACACATGCCCTACATGAGTTTCAAGCCACCAAGTCTGGGACTCAAACTGCTGTTGGCCACGTAGGAGTCCAGTAACATAACCTTTATGCCATTTGCTTATCCCAAAGATAATGGTATAAGAAAATTAAGGGAAATCTGTTTCTAAATCTTACAGTACTCTTTTTGCTTGCCTTATAAATATTACAATGGTTTTCATATCCAGTTTTAGACATTATAATTAAATAAATAATTAAGACCATAAGGATAAAGTTCCATTTTTTCATTCCTTTATGAAGGACTGAGTGCAGGGAAGTAAAGAGGCTCAGAATGTTCTTCTTACCTGACAGAAATAAATAAAAATGCTCTTGTTGGACACTGACAAAAGGAGAACTGAGATAAGAAGGGATTATATAAAAACCACAGAAGGAAGTCAGAACCAACAGGAATAGAGTTAGATAAATTTTGAGGATCAGAAGCGAGGCAAAATCTAGTAGTAGAGAGGATTATGGACCTACTAGGGAATCCTT